>NC_056746.1:1164633384-1164811787 GCF_019279795.1 Protopterus annectens | reverse complement strand
CCTGTGATCTCCATTCTTGCAGAAGCTGTTCTACAGTGATGCCCATCTTACCATTTTTTCATTGCACAGCATCTGGTTCTATGTTTCTGTGTTTGAGGTGCTAGTGTCCTTCATTTATTGGTATACCAGCTGATGTCATGTAAGGTTTTTAAACCCGTATCGGTCTGTTATCACATTGGAAAACACTGTGGTACTGAACGAACATTCATGAATCTTGCATCTGCATTAGAAAGCCTGTATAAGAAGAAGTTATATATTAAACAGTGTACAGTGCAGATTGTCTTTAACAGTGCTGTAGTTTTCATTGTTATTTTAAATTGTAACCTTTAATAAAAACACAGATGAAGCAGTTGAAGTTGTATACAATAGGATCATATTACAGAGTAAATGGATGTATGGGGTGAGTGCTGATACATTGCAAATACCATTTAGTACTCTTAACTTGGTAAACAAAGTCTTGTCCTGCATTTCTGTAGGGATGTAAAGCCCCCACCCCCAACACACACACACCCCCCAGTGCAAAGTACTTTGCCACTTCCATACCTTCTAATTAACTCTGTTACTGGTCTTTAGGGATGAGAGAATTTTTACCATACTAGACAATATTGGTTCTTTCACTTGAGCAGTTTTTCCCCATCTTGCCATCCCATCATAAAACTTACCTTGCACAGTTCTTTCAGACTAATACCCTCCTTCCCTTTAAAAACTGTGCTTCAGTTATAACAAAAGGAAATTGTCATGCTCCCAGGGAAATAAATAAAGACAACTTATGTTGTAGTCTCATATTGTTTGCTTCCCAGGTAGCATTTTGGTCTTGCATTGAATGCTGCCACTTGCCTGCTGTCTGTTCTAGTGAAGATACAGCTATATCAGATTGGAATAACAGAAATTGCAATTGACTGAAAAAAGGACTATAATGGGATGGGATACTTAGTCATCGGTGATGCTGTATTGTCAACTGGTGTATCTGACATCATTGATTTATGGGAACCTTTTTATTTGCTGTTTGACTCCCCCCCCCCCCCCCCATTTCTTATGTAGTTGCATTGTAAATCTGTGTAGATGGTATATTTTGCTAAATTTTACATTGCTTTTTACAATTTAGTGTTGCTCATTAATTAAAGTTGGAAACTTTTTGTTGATTTTGTTGCATTCACATTGCTGTTTTTTATACAAGGAAACTGTCCTTGTTTTGCGTTTTTGTCCAGAATATGATGAACTACATTAGTTTATGTGTTTTGTTTTTTTAAGACAAGAGTCCAACATGCTCAGTTCAGTAGCGTTGTTATAATTGTGTACATTTCACTTCCTTGTACTTTTATTTAATCCTACACTGTTATATTTTGTTTTCTGTTTTCTTGGGGCTTCTAAAGCCTTCCATAGCCTATCACCATATTAAACTGTCTGTTGTGTCCACTAGGCTACCATCACAGTACTGACAATTGTGGATGTGTAGTGGTAATGGCATTATAGTCTGGATGTTCATCGTGTTTCACTGTTGCAGTCATTACACTTGGGTTATCCTGCTGGCAGGCTACCCACATTCTGCCTGAATTCTAAAGTCCTGGTCGGGCGTCGGTTGCTGTCGCCTCTTCCCTGACGTCAGTGCGCCAGGGGTATATAAGATGCAGCCAACGCCATTTTCTCCAGTCTTTCTTCCCACGCGGTGCCCGAAGCAAAAGCAGTTCGCAAGTGCCAGTTGGCCAACTCCTGAGATTTTCAAATTCAAATTTCAGATCTGAAGTCTTCATTAAAGCTAAGTACCCCATTGGAGAAACTTTTTTCTTGCTCCAGACCAATGTCAGAAAAAGTTAACAATTGTATTTCTTGTGGGAAGCAAATACCTCATAAGGATTTTCACTCTTACTGTATTCCTTGCCTAGGCCTTGACCACAACGTTGCTTGTTGTCGGTTTTGTGCTAGATTTAACCAGCGTACTATTAAGCGTCTGTACGATTTTGCCTTTCATTAGTTTGGCCGCAGATTCATTTATACAATGCCGGTGGAACAGCTGGGAGTCAATAAAAAATGCAAGGATAAAGACAAGGACAGGCATCCGAGGTCCAAAACCAACGATGAGGCTTCCTCTAAGTTGGTCGTCGGTTCTCAGTGAGGTGCTTTCACAGGCCGTGACACCCGCTACCTCAGAGCCACAGGCCGCTTCTGACTCCCACGTGGAGCTGACTGGGCCTCTGGAAACTCAAGGTATTGGATCATCTGAAAGTATTCCCTCAGTTGGGTCCGGAGCTGCTGTGCAGGCATATGCTTCTGAGGGTGTTTTCAGACCGACCGTTATATGTAAAGCCATCTTCAGCTTCAAAGCCAAAGACTAAAGCAGCTCAAAAGACAAAAAAACAAGTATAGCATTCTCCAGGACAGACTTCCATGCCTAAAAAACAGATTCTCAAAATGGCCGAAGACCTTATTACTTTGATCAGGGGTTCCCATCCCCCTCCTGATAAGAGGCCTAGGCAAGAGACAGAATATGAATCTTCAAATCAGGTTTCTATTTCCTCTGATTCCTCCTCTGATCAGGAATGCTTTCTTCCTCCCTGTGAGGATTCTGATGCTGAAGAATCTATTCTTTCAGCTTCTCCTCCTGAGGATTACTCTTTTGGGGAAACCCTACATACTATCAGGGAGCACTTCCATTGGGAGAGCCAGGATTATTCAGAATCCAAGAAAAGGCTCAGAGATTTTCTTTTACTTCCTTAGCACAGGCCCCTTACTATTCCTCCTGTTCTGGACATTGTAGATGATGTTTTTTCAGAGTCCGGCCTGTCTCCAGAGTCTACACCCCCTGCACCCGTTAAGCCAGACAGGTACTACAGGGTTCCAGACTCTCATAAATTTCTTTATAAAAACCCTGCTGCTGACCCAGAAACTATTTCTCAGGGTCCCAAAGGGGCCAAGGCTTCCACTGTAAAAAAACCCTGTTCCCTTTGATAGGGATTCTAGAGCACTGGACAGATGGGGGAAAAAGTTTACACTTCTGCTACCTTGGCTGTAAGGGCTTTAAATTGTCAGTTTCATATGCTTAAATATCTTAATGTCACTGTTAAAACAGAAAATGTTGACAAATACTGAATGTGCTGCAAACAAGGAATTGCAGGATTTATTGCATGCAGATGAACAGGTGGGAAAACATACTTTCTATTCTAGAGCACTGGACAGATGGGGAAAAAAGTTTACACTTCTGCTACCTTGGCTGTAAGGGCTTTAAATTGTCAGTTTCATATGCTTAAATATCAGCAATACTTAATGTCACTGTTAAAACAGAAAATGTTGACAAATACTGAATGTGCTGAAAACAAGGAATTGCAGGATTTATTGCATGCAGCTGAACAGGTGGGAAAACATACTTTGCAATGTGGTTTTGATTCTTTGGAGCCCTCTCGTAAGGCCGCTGTAACGGGTTCTGTGATTAGGAGGCATGCTTGGTTAAAAGAACAGAATCTGCCTGATCATGTTAAAGCAAAATTATTAGATGCTCCATTACAGCATGATACTTTGGTGTTAAGGCAGTAGAGGTGTTGAAGAAAAATGGAGGATAAAGCGAAATCTATGCAGACAGTTAAGGAATTCTTACAGGTACAGCCACCCAGATTTAGCAGGAACTGCCCCCCAAAAATTGGTCCTTTCCAGTGTCAGGCCACAAAGAGGCAGATACAGGCACCCTAGAGGCAGATCCCAGCCCCAAGGTTCATACAGGCCTAAACAATGGGGTGCTTCTGCCTCCAAAAGTGGAGAAGACAAATCTCAACCTTATAGGAAACAGTCCCCATTGACTTTCCTTTACCAGTACCAAGCACTTATCTTTTGGATGCTCCCTTAGGGGGAAAACTAGCACTTTTTTCACAAAACTGGCAAATGATCACCCAGGACAAATGGGTCTTGAATATAGTGTCTCAGGGTTACAGGTTCCACTTTCACACCCTGCCAAAGGCAAAAGGTATGCCAGACCTGCCACACAATCAATGGGCAGAGGCACAAAAACAAGTTTCATCCATCATGCACATGAGGGCCATTCAGCAAGTACCACTACAGGAGCAGGGACAAGGATTTTACTTGCGTCTTTTCTTGGTACCCAGAAAGGACAAAGCCTCGAGACTAATACTGGACCTGTGTATTCTAAACACTTTTCTGGATGTTCCAAAGTTCAAAATGTTGACTCTGCAGCAGCTTCTGCCCATGCTAGGCAAGAAGGCTTGGCTTGTAACCTTGGATTTAAAAGAGGCATACCTGCATGTCCCAATCAGCAATCATGCAGAAGATACCTCAGATTCATAGCTGGTTCAATGCACTACCCATTCTCTGCACTGCCCTTTGTCTTATCTACTGCGCCCAGGGTCTTTACAAAATGCCTGGCACTAGTAATTGCTTTTTGCAGACAAAGAGGAATTCAAATATACCCCTACTTGGACGACTGCCTTATTCAAGCAGAAAGCAAGGACATTCTACTAAAGCATATGATGTTTGTAAAAAAAATTGCTAATTTGCCTAGGGTACATAGTAAACGAAAATAAATCAAACTAGTACCCTCTTAAGCGATAATATTCCTGGGTGCAAGCTTAAATACAACTGCCCAGATAGCCTATGTCACGCCAGACAAACAAAGGTAACTGACTTCTTACTTCGAAATGTTGGCAACAAAAACCCAGTTATCTGCAAGAAAAATTCTGCAGGCTTTGGGCTTCATGGCATCCTGTATTATGTTAATTCCATATGCAAGACTGCATATGAGGAAACTTCAATGGTATCTAAAAAGTGTTTGGACTCAACATTGCCACAGCGTGGAAAAACTTATTACCCTCATTCCCTGCCTGCAACAGGAGTTTCGATGGTAGGCACAGGCCTGTCACCATAACAAGGGACAGCCTTTCACTTCACCCACTGCCAGGCAGACAATAACAACAGATACTTCAGATTATGCTTGGGGGCCCCACATGGCAGGAAAATGTATTCATGGCACATGGCCCTCAAGCCAAATGCATCTTCATATCAATCTTAAAGAATTGCTGGCTGTCCAGAATGCCCTGACAGCTTTCAAGGATATACTTCATCCAGGGCAACGTCTGATAAAGACGGACAATACTACAGTCATGTGTTACATAAATAAGCAGGGAGGTATGCATTCCTACCCCCTCTGCATACAAGCCATGATTTTGTGGAACACAGCATTGAATTAAGTACACCTGCAAGCACAATTCCTGCCAGGAAAGAAAAATACTCTGGCAGATGAACTAAGCAGAAACCTCATGGACCCTGACGAATGGAAACTAAATCCACAAATCTTCAGCATAATAACAAGGAAAGGGGGATGCCCAGACATAGATCTGTTTACCTCCCCTCACAACTGCCAACTACAGAGATTTTGTACAAGGACTTATCACAAGCTAGCATGGAAAGTGGATGGTCTGTCATTCAGCTGGAAAAACCTTACAGTATATGCCTTTCCTCCACTACCTCTCTTCCCCAAGGTACTCCTCAAGGTCAGACAAGAGAAGCCAAAAATGATCCTGATCGCCCCAGACTGGCCACGCCAGCACTGGTACCAATCCTAAAGAGCTTGTCTCAAGGCCCAGCCTGGACATTACCTCAAATTCCTCATTTACTGACCCAACAAAGCAATCGGATACTGCACAGCCAACTCAGTACCCTAAATCTGGCTGCATGGTGTATAATGTAACCATTCAGGACACACATCTCTCCAATGCAGGTATGGATGTTATTCTGGAGGCCAGGAGGCCCAACACCAGAAAATCATATGCAGAAAAATGGAAGAGATTCTGTGCTTGGAACCAGGCACAAGGAACGGACATGCTTGTACCAAATATTCCTCAGATTTTACAATACCTGACTGAGATGTTGGACAAAGGCCTATCCTTTTCATCGATTTAAAATCCATGCCTCTGCCATTTCAGCTCATCACAATACGGACCCACCTATTTTTTTCACATCCATTACTAAGGCAGTACCTCAGAGGGGCCAAAAACATAAGACCCCCAAGAAGAGCACCAGCACCTGCATGGGACCTCAACTTTGTCTTGGAAAAACTCACACTGCCTCCTTTTGAACCAGGCAATACAGCCGAGATAAAATTCTTATCATGGAAAGCAGCTCTGCTCCTAGCAATAACTTCAGCAAGAAGAGTCTCAGAGTTACAGGCATTAATGGCTGTGGAACCTTTTGTCATTTTCCATCCGGACAGGGTTTCTCTAAGGACAAATCCAACATTTATGCCTAAGGTAGTATCCAGTGTGGCTCTCAATCAAACCATTAATTTGCCTACATTCTATCCAAATCCCCAAAATAAAGGGGAAAGACTTCTGCATTCTTTGGACATACACAGACAACTACGCTTCTACTTGGACAAAACTAAAGCTTTCAGAAAGACTGAGCAACTTTTAGTGGCATATGCTGCAGGATCACAAGGAAAGGCTATCTCAAAGCAGACTATTTTAAAATGGATAGGACACTGCATTCATTTCTGCCATTCACAACATGGCAAATCAGTGACTAAGGGCATTAGGCCACATTCGACCAGGGCAGCAGCCACCTCAGCAGCCTTCCTCAGAGGAGTACCAACCGAGGATATTTTGGAGGCTGCTACTTGGACCTCAGTGCACACTTTTACAAAGCACTACCATTTACCCCTTTACTCTAAATCCAGAGCAGGCTTTGCCACTGCAGTTCTGCAGGGCCTCATAGCCACTCCTAATTCTATTTAGACCCAGCCACCCAACCTCAGCTTTGGGATTCAACCCAAGTGTAATGACTGCAACAGTGAAACACGATGAACATAGTACAGTTGTGTACCTACCATAAATGTAGATGTTAGAGTGTATTCACTGTTGCAGTCCAGGTTACCCACCCACCATCCCCCTTTCTTTGCTGGGACTTATCTGTACTTCTCTATTCTATACAACCTATGTGGTGTATTTGCTTGTAGATGAGGGTAATGTTTATTTTAGTGCATGCTTTTTATAAGCAATGTTTTTAAACTACCCTTTTGGGGGCACCTGACATCTGGAGCAAGAAAAACTGAAGAAAATGGCGTCCGCTGCATCTTGTATACCCCTGGCGCACTGACGTCAGGGAAGAGGCGACAGCAACCGACACCAGACCAGGACTTTGGAATTCAGGCCAACTGCGGGTTGCCTGCCAGCAGGATAACCCAAGTGTAATGACTGCAGCAGTGAATACCCTCGAACATCTACATTTATGGTAGGTACACAACTGTACTTTCTTACAGGTAGCGGCTTTATGGAGGTAAGTGGTTGGATGACCTTTGGGAGTTTGAAGAGGGAGGGACTCCAGTTTGTACCACAGCATACATGCACAGCTCAGGCCTAAGAAAATGCTCTGTGTTTCCATAAATGTCCAGTGATCCAGCCTAAAGGAGTACTGAGCCTGTACTTCCCCAGGTAAGAGAGGTGAGAGAGAGAGAGTGAGAGAGAAAACAGTTTTAGGGATACTTTTTACCTTAAATGTTTTTCTGTGGACCCAAGTCTATTCCCAAATCTTGGTTAAAAGTATTGCAGTAGGAATCCAGTGATGTTTACTGCTGCAGTCTTAACTTGTGGATGTTTCTGCTGTGGAAGCCCTTGGCAGGCCCAATGACCAGAGAATATTTTCTCTTCTATAGAAAGCCGGGGGACGCCCTAACCAAAGTCATTACTTTTAGGTATGAAGGGAGTTAGCCAGTGCCATTGACCTCAGTTCTTTCTTGCCGTTGGAGCCCAAAGCAGAGTGCTAGTCAATGAATCAGTGGGTCCTCACCAGAGAAAGATGATGTGTAAAGCTAAGTACCCCAATGGGGAACTTTTCATGTATTTTTTGACTAATGTCAGAGAAAGTTAATAACTGTCTCCACTGTGGCAAACAGATACCACATTGGGACTTTCATTCCTTTTGTGTGACTTGTTTGGAGCTAGAATACAATGTTTTTTATTGTTGGTCTTGTGTTTACTGAAATAGCACAGCTATCAAGTGTGGGGTTGAGATTCTAGTTAAACATTTCAGTGTGTCATCAGGACATTAACATATCCTGTCATCTGCTGGTCGAGCTGATTTAGCTCTCCCTAGGTGAAAAAAGGAAAAGAGCTTCAGATTTAAGACCTTAGATGACACATGTTTGCAGTCGGACAGTCCTCGAAGGCATGTGATTGCTAAAGAAGGTGAGGCACCTTTGCAGCCCCTTTCGGTGACTCAGGCGGTGGCATAGGCCCCTGTTGAGAGCCATTCCGAGACCGTTATGCCTTCAGGTCCCTCTATTACCTTACAAGCCAAAGGTCTTGGCTAGATGGTTGGGACTGCAATTGCTTTGCATACTCCAGCTGCTGATGACCACTCTTAAACTGATTATGCCTCTTTGTTTCTTTGTATAGTCAGGAGATCACCTCGGCCTACCGTTCACGGCAGTCGAATGTTCGTTCAGGTGCTAATGTGGAGGTTGGTCTTAGGCCAAAGCCTTAGGCCATTCACAAAAAAACCTTACCTCAGCTTAGGCCTACTGGCTACCACTCTCAGGCCTACCAACAAGATCTAGTGAGGTTGGCTGAGCATTTGATTTCCTTGGTTAGATCCAGCCCCCCAAAACATCCCATGGTAAAAGAAAGAGGGATATACCGGTCCACAGGAATTATCTGATTTTTTTAGACTTGGAAGATAATTTAGATTAGGACGAGTCCACCCTTGAGAAGGATACATCCATTTCTTCCTATGAGGATTCTTACTATGAAGAGAACCTTGCCTCAGCCTCCACCTTGAGAATATTTCCTTTGGGGAGACATTGTACACCCTTTGGGAGCACTTCATATATGAAGCTTAGAACTACTCTGAATAGAAGAAAAGTATTAGGGAATTTTTTAATCTCCCTGAGCATAAACCCTTTGACATTCCTCCAGTCTTGGAGGTTATAGACTGTCTTCCTAGATTCTTCTTTACAACCAGACTCTGTCCCCTGCCCCTCAAAAGCCTGACAGATTTTACAGTGCTCTAGATTCCCAAAAACACATTTTTAAGACCCCTGTGGCAGATCCTGAAGTGGTGACTCCAGGCCCTAAGGGGCAAAAGCTAGTTATTCCAAAAACCCTTGGCTACAGACAAGGAAAGCAGAATCTTGGACAGATTTGGAAAGAAAGTCTACACTTCTGCTACCTTTGTCTTGAAGGTTTTGAACTGCTAGTTTCATATGCTGAAGTACCAGGAAACTATTCTTGACCAGGTGAAACAGAAACGAATGGGGATTGGAAATAAGTAAAATAAGAGTTAATGGATCTGTGCAGCTCTTGCTTTCAGTTGGCTAAGCATTTCCTGCATTGCGGCTGTGATGCCTTGGAAGCTTCCAGCAGGGCAGCAGCCACAGGATCCACCATTAGAAGACATGCCTGGCTGAGAGAGCAGTCTCTTCCTGAGCATGTGAAACCCAGTCTTCTAGATACCCCCTTAGATAAAGATTTTCTTTTTGGTCCCATTTAAGAAAATGTAGGATAAGACAAAGTCCATGCAAACTGTCAAGGACTTCCTTCAGGTCCAACCCTCCTGACTAAGCCAGAATTATCCTACCAAACATTGGTCCTTTCCAGACCTCCAGTCTAAGCCTAAACAAAAGAAACTTCATAGGGAAAGAGTCAGACAGCACCATCAGCCTAGACAGTGGCAGTCTGATGCCATCACGTCCCCAGTGACCTAGCAAGGAACAGTCATGACTTTTGCATGATAGCCCTCCCTCCCCAAGCTGTGGGGCAGACTGTCACCTTTCTTCAAGAACTTCTCTCATTACTAGGGATCTATGAGTGCTCCTTTGGCCGGCTAAGATCTAGCTGTATTCAACTGGACGTATAAAAGAATTTAAGTACCTTTATCTGCACTTTTTTTCAAATACAATATTTAAATTGATTTAACTTTGTTGCATGCTTATTAACTGAACTGGAAGTTTTGACTCTGTTCTTCAGTTAGTGCTTGCTTGAATTTTATTATTTGTTAGTAATTGCAGGTGTGTGGGTAGCCACATTCTTTGATTTCCTGTCCTTGCCTATTTAAGTGGTACAGTTTGATATATTTTCTGCTTAAAAACCTCGGCTTTGGCCGACTAAGATCTAGCTGTATTCAACTGGACGTATAAAAGAATTTAAGTACCTTTATCTGCCATTTTTTTCAAATAATAGTGTATTCAAATTGATTTAACTGTGTTTGCATGATTATTAACTGAACTGGAAGTTCTGACTCTGTTCTTCAGTTAGTGCTTGCTTGAATTTTATTATTTGTTAGTAATTGTAGGTGTGGGGGTAGCCACATTCTTTGATTTCCTGTCCTTGCCTATCTAAGTGGTACAGTTCGAAATATTTTCTGCTTAAAAACCTCAGCTTTGGCCGGCTAAGATCTAGCTGTATTCAACTGGACGTATAAGAGAATTTAAGTACCTTTATCTGCACTTTTGTTCAAATAATACAGTATTTAAATTGATTTAAATGTGTTGCATGATTATTAACTGAACTGGAAGTTTTGACTCTGTTCTTCAGTTAGTGCTTGCTTGAATTTTATTATTTGTTAGTAATTGCAGGTGTGGGGGTAGCCACATTCTTTGATTTCCTAACCTTGCCTATTTAAATGGTACAGTTTGAAATATTTTCTGCTTAAAAACCTCAGCTTTGGCCGGCTAAGATCTAGCTGTAGTCAATTGGACGTATAAAAGAATTTAAGTACCTTTATCTGCACTTTTTTTCAAATACAGTATTTCAATTGATTTAACTGTGTTACATGATTATTAACTGAACTGGAAGTTTTGACTCTGTTCTTCATTTAGTTTTCCCACCCACCCTCCCTGTTATTGTTTTGGTGTTAATCTTAATGGCTTTGAAATTGTCTGCCCCTCTTGTAAATTTTTGTTTGGATACTCCTGGACCCATCTCATTTGCTCACTCAACTGAGTGCAGTGAGATCATATTCTGATTTCAGGCACTCCTACTGTGTACAAATGGAGCATCTGGGAAAGAGAACAAAGAAAAATGTAAGCTTGTTTCCTGCCTTTCCTGTTAAGTGGTCTAGACTGTTTGTAGGCTTCTGAGCCCCCAGGCCCTTCTGTGTTGGAGGGAAGCCTTCTAGCTTAGTTTAGTTTCATATAACTAGCCAATTTTCTAGTTTCAGCACTCAAATCTGTTTCTTTTAACTCGGCACTTGTTCAGAACTCATTGTAAGCACTAGATAAGCTGCAAATTACTACAGCACTCAACTTTCCTCACTTGTCTAGTGGAAAGCAGTTTTTAGTACTTAATAAATAAGCACTTATCCGGGGATATCTAAGGGTCAGCTCCCAGTCATTTCTCCTGTCTACCTGATAAATCTGGGCATCTTGGGGCAATGCAGCAATTGCCTCTTGTACACAGACAACCCTCTCCTCCTACCACCCAACACTACAACCTGTGAGAGATGCATTTATATAGCCAAACTGGAAGCAAAGCTCTCTTCACCCAAGACTGGACCAGACAGTCAGGAGGAGAAGGTAAACACTTACACCACACCACACTCATCACATAGTCCCTCAAAACCTACAGCACCAAAACACACACATAGAAACACAAAACACACACCTACATTCGTGGAGGCTCTCAATAAAAACCTGCCCAAGCATCAGGGACATCCAAAGCATAAACGCAAGCAAACTCCACCCCCCAACACAACCCAAATGTCAAATAGCCCACAAACTCAGTGTGCCACTCAACCACAACCCATAAGGCATAACAACGTACCCAACAGTCTAGTCGTAGTTGACTCCATAGTCAGGCACAGTGATGTTCCACTCACTAGACTAAACAAGGAGAAAGTTGCTGTCAGCTGCCTGTCAGTTGCCAGGATCTGCCACATAACGCATACACTCAGGTCACTCCACAATAAGTACAAATATGACACTGTCATTGTCCATGTTGGTGTGAATGACCTGAGACGTACCTCCCTGGACTACATGAAAAGAGACATGGAGGAGCTCTCCGATCTTGTATACCAGGCAGGTATGACCCTAACCCTGAGTAGCATCCTGCCATCACCCAGAATGATATCACAGTACAAGGACAAAATGATTGACTTCAACAATTGGCTAAGCTTCTGGTGTCATTCTAAGGGGATCCAGTATTTGTCTGCCTGGGACGACATGATCGACAGTCCATGATGCTTTGCCAGAGATGGCCTGCACCTTTTACCCTTAGGATTCTGGATACTGGCTAAGGCTCTTGCCACCCCTATAGTGCCTTTTTTATGCAAGGTTCAAATGACAAATTCACCACCGTAACAGGTACAAGCAAGCAAAATCTGAGGGTAATGCTACTCAATGCTAGAAGTCTAAACCTCAAAATGCACTCACTCGAGACACTCCTTAAAATGGAGAACATTGACATCTGTGCAGTGACAGAGACCTGGTTCAAAGCTCCAGAGAGCACCCCTGCATTACCAGGCTTCAGTTCATACCACATCTTTTGTCCACCTAACCCAGAAAGAAGCAGTAAAGGTGGAGGCGTGTCCATATTCATTAAGGATATCCACACCTCCAGGCTAGTTGCACAGCAAAATGCATCCGAGATTATCCAAGTGCAACTAACTCTGGGCAAGACTGCAATCCAAATTGTAGCTTGCTACAGACCTCCCACCATGCTCCAGGATTCACACTCCTCATTTCTTGATACACTGGAAAGTATTAGGGTACAACCCAACACCCTAATAATGGGCGATTTCAACTATCCCACCATTAACTGGGAAAACTACTCATGTACCAACTCTTTTGCTCAACGTTTTCAAGAATTCATAAATTCCAACGCCTTGGATCAACTTATTCACACCCCCACCAGGGGCAGCAGTATCCTAGACCTGGTCATTACCAACATGGGAAACCGGTGTTCCACACCAGAGGTCAATTCCTCGTTGGTCTGATCCGACCACAAGCTAATCCGCCTAGACATCCACATCCCACCCCCAGCCCCAATTTGGGAAACCATCGTAAAAAACTTCTCCAAAGCCAACTTCACACTTCTTAAGACAGAAGTGGCAAACTTCATGACACCCATGCAGATGGACAGTAGAGGTATGACTGCGGAATCCTACACAAATGCACTTTATAAGCACTTACACGAGTGCATGGATCATGCTATCCCTAATAGAACCAAGATGTTATCCTCCAAAAAAGGAAGCCAATCTGGTGGTCCTCTGCCATAAACAAACTCTACAACAGAAGAAAGAAACTGTTGGAAAAAGAGTAAAATCTCATGACTGGAGAAACTCCCTGGTCAACCTCAGTAAGAAGCTGAGATCCCTCATAAAATCCTCCAAAGCTAGTTACGAAAACAAAATTGCCACTGACTCTAAAGACAACAACAAAGCATTCTATAGCTATGTCAAGAATCTAAATGGGAACACTCAGATCTGCTCTGAGTTACAGCACAATGGCACTACATATACAAAACCAACTGATATTGCCAACATCCTAGCAGATAGGTTCAGTGCTAACTTTACCCCCCTCTCATCCCCTAGAGGGCCCATCTCTATACCGGAAGAATGCAAAGTTCCTATAATCACGGCTGCACAGGTAAAAAACACACTCTCCAAAGCCAAGAACACAGCATCCATGGGACCTGACAATATCCCAGGCTGCATTCTAGACATGAATGAACTGGCACCCTAACTTAGTACCATGTTCAATCATAGCCTCACCTTAGGCTTTGTACCCACTGAATGGCACACCGCGACGGTTATCCCACTCCACAAAGGGGGAGCCATGACGGACCCCGGGAACTACCGCCCCATTAGCCTGACGAGCCTGGTCTGCAAGGCCATGGAACGTATCATCGTGGAACTCATAAACAAAGACATTGGTAATCTCCAAACTCTGGACCCTACCCAGTTTGGATTTGTAAAAGGCAGATCACGTGTCCTAAACCTGATTGACTTCTTTGAAGCAGTCACCAAAGCCATAGATGAGGGTAAAATGGTTCACACAGCTTTTCTAGATCTCGCCAAGGCTTTCGACACCATCCCCCACTCTGGAATTATAGATAAGCTCACTAATCTAGGTATAAATCCCTGTGTCACAAGATGGGCTGCCAACTGGCTCATGGACAGAACCCACACTGTCAAAGTAGCGGATTCCAAATCCGACATCAGACCAGTGACAAGTGGAGTACCACAGGGTTCAGTCCTGGGTCGTCTCCTGTTTGGTATCTACTTCTCTGAAGTGCAGGCTAACACAGAAGGTCTTTGGCTAACAAAGTTTGCAGATGACTGCAAACTAGGAGCCATAATCGAAACTCCTAACGATGTGGACAAACTACAAAAGGGCCTCACTGAGACAGATACCTGGTGTCAAAGCCATGGCCTGAAGCTCAATGCCAAAAAGTGTATTGTCATCCCCTTTGGTAAAAACTCTGTACCCATGAACTACCACATAGCTGGTAGTCTACTTAATGCCGGAAATGTGATGAAACATTGGGACACAGGTGGACAGTAGTCTCTCCTTTGATAATCACATCGCCACAGTGGTCAGGAAATCCTTTTACGTGGCTCATCTCATCACTGAAGGATTCTCCTCCACAAAAAGAGGTCATTGTTCCCCTCTACTCATCACTCATTTGACCCATTATAGAGTACAACTCCCCTTTTGGTATGTACCTCACAAGACATCTACAACTGGAAAGACCACAGAAATACCTCACAAAGAGGATTACTGGCCTCAAACAGATGCCCTATGCAGACCGTCTCAAAACTACAGCTTTACTCCATCGCATATCGCCTACTCAGGGGCAATCTCTGCCTAACATACAAAGCTATGTCAAACCCAGAGCTGTTGGACATGCTCCACTTAAAGAAATCCCAATCCCTCCGAGCTGCACACTCTAGGGACCTGAACCTTGTCACCACAGTAAACAGAACATGCTGGAGGGATAGATTCCTGTCCCAGAGACTTCCCATACTCTGGAACAGACTACCTATCTATGTCAAACAGAGCTCCTCATTAGCACTCTTTAAGAAAAATCTTGATGATTGGATGGGAAATGGGAAATTCACCCCGGGGATCACTTCTGTGGCTCTGCTCGACAGGGGCACAGGAAAATAAATTTCTTGGGTGGCGAAAGCCAGGGTACATTTTTTGGATAGGCTTGTATGGGCCCTAGGGTCGATAGCCTAGTTACCTACCTATGAACCTAAACATCATTCAAAGAGGTTGTAAACCCAAGTTCAAGCAACCCTTGATTTGGTAAGGCTTTCCAGACATTCCTCCAAACCAAAAGACAGAGGCCTTAATCCAAATAGAGCTTCAGCACATTCAAGGCTCTGTGGAACCTTTACCAAAATCATTAGAAGTAAAAGGTTTTTACTCCAGGCTTTTCCTGGTTCCAGAAAAGAAGGTACCTGGAGGCCAGTTCTAGACCTGTCAAGGCTCAAATGATTTTTGCAGGTCCCAAAATTTGAAATATTAACTCTGCATAAACTACTGCCCATGATTACCCTCAGCAACTCCATGATAACCCTGGATCTAAACAAATCTGTACCTCCATATCCCCATAGAGGAATCACACAGAAGGTTCTTATGCTTTAGATCAGGTGTGAGGCACTGTCAGTTCTTGTGCTCTGCCCTTTGGCTTACTTTCTGCACCCAGGGTCTTCACAAAATGCCTAACCCCAGGGATGGCCTTCTGCAAGACTAAGGGAATTCAGATTTACCCTTCCTTAGATTGCCTCATTCAGGCATACTTTATACCCAACACTTACAAACCTAACATTGGTGGGGTTCAGTGTCAATACACAAAAATCTGAAACAAGCCCCACAAGCAGGATTGTGTTTCTAGGAGCCTTACTCTACTCAGCTCTTCAGAAAGCTTTCCTTCCTCCGGAGAAGGTTAACTTTCTAAACCTTTACTTAAAAAAATCTTTGACAGGAAATATCTCGCAGCCAGAAAGTGTCTCAGGGGCCTGGAATACATGACCTGTTGCATTCTCATGATTCCCCTGGCCAGAATGCATGTGAGAGTTGCAGTGGTATCCCACAAATTTGTGGAGCCAATATTCGCAGTCTCTCACCTTCAGAATACAACTGCTTAATTGCCTCAGGAAAGAGTTTGCCTGGTGGGCGCAAGCATGCTTCCTCAATCCAGGCCTTTCCTTCAGGTTTATCCCTCAGGACCAGTCTCTGACAACATACGCATCAGAAATAGCCTGGGAAGCCCACTTCAGCAACCTCCAGACTTGAGGCAAACATGACTCCAAAGTTCAAAAACAAACACTTCAACATAAAAGTTCTAATGGCAGTCCAAAAAGGCTCACCTGCCTTCCAAAAGAAGTGGAAACTGAGCCCTTCTGATGAAGACAGATGATACCACAGTTATGTGGTTCATAAACAAGCAGGGGGGGACCCACTCTTACCCAATTTGTCCCCTTGCCATGGAACTTTGGGAAACAGCAAACTCCCTGGGGCTGCACCTTATAGCACACTACCTTCCAGGAGAAACCAACCAACTAGCAGATCACCTCAGCAGGAGCCTGTCAGACCCCTGTGAGTGGCAACTGCTTCGGGAAGTATTTCTCAGCATAGCCAAAAGATGGGAGTGTCACAAGTAGACATTTTTGCCACCAGAAAAAGTGATCATTTAAAAAAAGTTTTGCTGCAGAAAGAAAATGAAGTTAGCCTGGAAGGCAGATACTTTCTCCTTTCCTTGGACAGGCCTTTTCCTTTATGCCTTCCCCCTAAAACCATTACTGCCCAGGCTATTGCTGGAAATAAAGAAAGAATGGCCAAGGGTAACTCTGATAGCCCCAGATTGGCTGAGAGCACCGGTGCCTTGTTTTATTCAGTCTAACTAATCGGGAGCCATGGCAGCTGCCACAGAGAATGGACCTGCTAATCCAGAGCAGGGGCATAATAATACACCTCAACCTGCACGCACTCAAATTGACAGCTTGGCTGATACATTGATTCCATGGAATGGGTCTCTCTTTGTGACAAGCAGGTCCTAGACATTCTAAAAGACGCCAGGAGACCTAGCACTAGGAAGCCTTACTCTGCCAAATGGAAAAAAATTCATTCTTTGATGTGGACAGAAGGGATAAACCCTTGTCAAGGTCAGATTCCTTTCATCCTATCACATTTCTCCTACTCTATAAAAATCCATGCTTCAGCTTTTTCTGCCTATCTGCTTTCTCAACCTCTCTTTTCACATACCCTTGTGAAACAGTTTCTTAGAGAGATTGTCCACATTAGTCTTCCCAGGAAATCTACTGTTCCTCTGAGACCTCAGTTTCTTTCTGAAGAAGCTCACTTTTCCATCATTTGAACCAGCGGCTTCCTCTTATGTAAAATACCTGACCTGGAAAACAGCCATCCTGCTAGCCATTACCACAGCCAGAAGGGTGTCAAAGCTTCTCAGGCCCTTATGTCTGTAGAACCTGTCACCATTTTCTACCTCTGTCAGGACCAACTCTTCCTTTATGCCCAAGGTGGTGACAGAGACTTGTTTAAACACGACCATACACTTGTCTACATTCTTTCCTAACCCTCACAAGGGAGAAAGGATCCTCCATTCTTTGGATGTCCATAGGCAACTGTGTTACTACTTAGAACCAAGAATGTTAGGAAATCAGACCAACTTTTTGTGGCCTTTGTCAGTAGCTATTGATGGGAGACCAGTTTCAAAACCGTTTCCAAGTGGATTTCCCACTGTATATCTTTTTGCTGCAGCCATCATGGTAAGAAGCCTCCTGATGCTGTGAGGACATATTCCACTAGGGCTACTGCTACCTCTACTGCCTTCTTTAAGGGAGTGGCCACCAAGGACATTTTGGAAGTAGTTACTTGGTCTTCCATGCATACATTTACCAAACATTACCATCTTTCTACTTTTTCAAGTCCAGAGCAGGATTTGCCATTGCCATTTTGCAGGGCATACTTGCCTCTCCTTAATCTTTTCGTCCACCTTCCTTTTCAGCTTTGGGAATTGTCCCACAAGTCAGGACTGCAGCAGTGAAACATGAACAACATAGTACAATTGTGTACACGTAACATAAATGCAGATGTTAGAGTGTAGTCATTGTTGCAGTATTCTTTTCCTCTGGCCTATGGGATAGGCTAGGACATTCACCTTCACAGTCATGTTGATCCCCTTCCTCTTTCACACTTCTTGAATACAGGGTCTCAGACTCCAGGCCTCAAGGAAACACTGAGGGGTTCCTCCTTGAGGGCAAGAAAGTACTGAGTTTATGGTGCCGGTCGACTCCCTTTATACCCAAATATAGTGACGTCGGCTAGGGCGTCTTGCCACCTTCAGAAGGAGAGGAAAATATTCTCTGGTACTCTGGCCAGCCAAGGGCTTTCACGGCAGGAAATCCCTCAAGTCAGGACTGCAACAATGAATACACTCAAACATCTACTTTTATGGTAAGTGTGCACAACTGTACTTTTGAGAGAGTGGTTTGGACTGCACGTCATATGCACCAACCAGCTGACTCATTTTTGTGATGGTAATTCAGCATCGTTTTTGTAGTCAAATGCAGTCAGTTTTATAATTCTGTAGCAGAGAGTTTTGATTTTTTATATTGGTTAGTTTTACTTTTTTCTGAGAACTGTTAGCCATACCCATCTTGAATGAACTTGTTAATTTTGTGAGAGGAACAGTTTAATTTTTTTTGTGTGCTGTGGTATTATACATTTCATTTCAGTTAATTTTGTGGCTAGGTTTTAGAAATAAGCACTCTAATAAAGTAGAAGTTTGTCTTTCTGAATTTTTCCAGAGGGGAGTAAACTGGTGGATTCCAAAAAGTAGTAATGAACTTGGAAATAAATGTGGCATAGATACGTGTTTTTATACCTACTAGTCCACCTAAGTCGACAAGATTTTGAGCAGTGATCACTGCTTGGCGTACAAGACAGTAACTCTGCATCTGAAATGCCAGAATGGATGATAATCATCCTTGATAGAAGTGCTGCATAAAAGGCCCTTATGTACAAGCAATGCATATACAGTTAGAACAGTAATGTAAAGAAATTCAGCTGTGTTTTGCAGGTTGTATAACTTGACAGCACAGCATGTTAGCAAAAGAATTTGATTAAATTGACCATTTGGGCACAGGAGAATAATTTGCTGATAAATGCATCAAAAACTAAGCATGTGAGATTTGGGAGACATAAATTGAAAAATAGGCTTGTATAGGCCCTAGGGCCGATAGCCTAGTACCAACCTATGAATATTTAATACAGCACACAGTGATTGAAACTGTATATTCATTTAAGGACCTGCTTATATTGGTAAATCCAACTTTGAGTTTTTCTAATCCTATCAACCAATTGGTTAATAGTTATGGAATTAGAGGCTGTATAAAAAGATTTATAAAGTCTAGGAAATCAGAAATGATGAATTTGTTTGTTACATTAGACCCAATCTTGAGTATGGAATAACAATGTGTAAGAAAACAAGCATAAGTAAACTGGAAAGAGTACAGTGGAAATCTACTAAGGGCATCCATAGACATGAATTTTTAAGTTATTATGAAAGACTAAAATATCTGAACTTGTACAATGTCTCATGGATATCTAAGAGGAGGTCTTATTCAGGTATATAGGGCATTTAGAGACAACTACCTGTGGGAATGTTTGGAGTTATCAAAAATAGTAGAGAGTAATCAGACAACTTTTGTAAATTATTCTATAGGAATCAGAAGTGTACTAATTAGTTCTCTGACAGAGAAGCTGATGCATGGAACAGACTACTAAATTATATTAGAGCAAGTACTAGTTTAGATGTTTTTAATAACAGCCTGGGCAGTTATTATGGTAACAAGTATTTTTCTATATTGGCTGGCTAGAAGGGCATTAATGCCTGTGCTTGAAATATTTGTATGTATGTGGCCATGGCAGGCATGGAAATAAGGTACACAAGAAAAGCTAGTGGTGAAATGTAGATGACCAGGGCATTATGAAGGGAAGAAGCATGCCAGAAAAAAGGAGACAGTTTGGACCAGTCTGTGAAGGAATACTGGCTTCTAATAAAGATTGAGTGCAGCCTTAATAGTGTAGAACAAGGTGTCCGAGGCAATCCACCAGCTTTTGGAAAGTGGCTTGACAGATGGCACTAAGAAACCTCTGTCAGGTTGCTAGACAAAAAAGAAAGATGCAAAAAGATGGTCATCAGATAGCATTCATAAAGGATGCTGCCAACAGTCCATTCACTAATCCACAGAATAGCGAAGGCGGATGGAAGGAATGCTTCCAATGGTTTCTCAAAGTAGAAAATTTCACAAGAAGCTGTACTGCCCCATAGAGGGCCTACAAGAAAGACCCCCCACCCTAGGAAAAGTAAGAGCAGCACAAGCGAAAAGAAGTCAGAGAAAGCAGCAGGCTCAGATGAAGACTTAACAGGTATGGCCAAGATGTTGAGTGAATTAGAGGAGAAATGGCTCCTAAAGGTGCTCATAGCGGTATGGGGAAAAAGGCACAGCGTAGTTTGGAGAATAAGGATTCTAGTGCCAGTGTACAAGAACAAAGAGGGACATTAATAACTGTGGGCAGTGCATAGGTATCAAAGTCCTGTCACACTGCATGAAAGTGCTGGAAGAGGGTAATTCATAAATGAATATGCAGTTTAGTAAAATGTAGTATAGGAGGTAATCAGTTCTGATTTAGAGCAGGATGCAGCACAGCTTGACCTAATGTTAGCAGCAAGACAGTGGAGATGAACCCGAAGATGGCGGTCCATCTAGGCATTTCTAGATTTGGAGAAGGCATATGACAGGGTCCCAAGAAAGCTGATTCAGGCAGTCTTTCATTGACTGAAACGTCCCAGAAGCACTGCTAGAATTAATGCAGGTTATGTACAAGGACCCAATGACACAAGTAAGAACCGTATTTTAACGGACGCTCCCAGTGGCAGTTTGTGCACATCAGGGTTCAGTTCTGAGCCCATTGCTGTTCATATTGGTGCTGAAGTATATTAGCAAACCTGTCTGAAGGGACAGATCAACAAAGCTCCTGTATATAAATGATGTGGCATTACAAGTAACCGGGACTACAGCAGATGATAGCAGAGTGGATTGCAGATGTGAAAGCTCAGTGAATAAAACTGAGTAAAGACAAATCACTTGTAATGTTATCAAATGGGGAAATTGGAAGTAGACGAAGCTGAAAACTGAGCAAGAAAGAAAAAACTGTGAAACAGCTTAATAGCATCATGCATCTGGGCTGGGAATTTGAGGAGCAAGGAAGTCTGAGGAGGTCAGAGTTAGAATCAGAGGTGCTACAACTAACTGGCAGAGTGATAGTTGTGTATGGCAGAAGAATGTCAAAGAAGCTGAAGGGTGAAAGAGACTCTAGGGTTGATCAAGATGGGAAGGTGTTATATGCCATAGGAATCAGTTTTTCTGTTCCTCAAAGGACCTCTTCCCGGAACCAGGGAGGTGGCAGAAAGATATGGTTCAGAAAGATGCAAGGTCCATCTGAGGATTCCTAAGGAGACAGATCTCCTTTTGAAGAGGGGGGAACTCTAATGGAAGGCACTGTCCCCAATGCAGAGGTGGGCCACAGCATTAGGGCTTGAGATGTCTTTTTTCTGAGAAACTGTGTCCTTGAAGGGTTTCCTGAATGCTGCACTCTGGAGGCAGTTGGAGGGTGTTTTTATCTCTACATCCAGAAGCTTTGGTAGCCATTAACAAAGATACCTGCGTGCAGAGTATAATATCCAGAGGTTGTGATGTACAGTTTTCCCCTTCTACGCCCTAAACACAACAAAAGAATTCCCAAAGTTCCACCCATTCAGAGGAAAGCAGCAGCCATAGAAGTAAAAAAAAAGCTGCTGAGAAAAGGGGGCATTCAAGCGGTCCTCCAGACCAAAAAGGATCTGGAACCTACTGGAGATTGTTTTTAGTGCCCAAAAAGACAGGGGACCCAAGACTAATTTTGGATTTCAGCAATCTAAATCAGTTTATAAAACACTAGAAGTTCCAGATGTCATGGTTCAGTCCAGGCTACCACTGTTGTAGACACAGTTGGATGCGCTCTATAGATCTCCAAGAAACATACTACTACTATATCAAGATACATAGGTGTCCAGGAGATATCTACACTTCTGTCTGGGAGCCAGTCACACTCGGTTCAGAGCCCTGCCCTTTTGTCTCACCACAGCCCCTCTGGGTGTTTATCAAGTGCATGTCAGTGGTTGCAGCTCACCTGAGACTGCACGGATTACAGGTGTTTATTTATCTAGACGATTGGATCCTTTCTCTTCCACCAAGCCTCTACTGATCCAAACCAGGGGTTACTTGCTCCATCTGTCTCTTCATGTAGGCATTACAGTAAACTACACCAAGTCTCAACTCTGTCCTACTCAAGCTCTGGAATTCATTGGTACCCATCTAGATGTGGTAATACAGATCCCAAGTTTACCACAGGCAAGAGTAGACAACCTATGGAACCAAGCCTTACACATTTTTTCTCTTCCTTCCCCTCCAGCCAGGCTAGTGTTTCAATTCTTGAGATCGATCGCAGCTTCAGTAGTGTTGGGTACCCTTCGCAAGGTTTCACTTTAGGGTAGTACACTGGACTGTTGTCAGTAGGTGCTGTCCTTTGACTGCACCCATTTGAATTACAAATATTTGCAGGCCATAGTGACAATGGATGTCTCCCAGCTGGGGGGGGGGGGGGCAGCAGTCCGCAGTCTGAGACACATGATTTGTGTTAGAGGTCAGTCTTCACACCAGTATTCTAGAAATGAGAGCAGTCCTGTTCACTTTTCAGACATTTCAAGATGTTCTTCCTCTAGGGATGGTTACTGTTCCCAGACATGTCATTAGTCTGGTACATCAACAAATGGGGTGAACCTGATCCTACCCCCTACATCAAGAGGCAGTGAGAGTGTGGCAATGGGCAATCTCTTCTTTTGGCTGCTTTCTATTGACAACACATTTCTGGGGAAATTCAACATGCTACCAGGCAAACTGTGCAAGTCCATTTTAATTCCTCATGAGTGGTCTGTGTCAAAAACAGAAATAATATTTCACCAATGGGGTTAACTGTGCTGCCACAACTTTGCTTCTACCCTGCAAGTACAATTATAGCAGGTACTTTGCCGTGATCCCCACAGAGGGAGGGAGTAACTGAGAGACTCTCTGATTCACAATTGGCCCCCTGGTCTTCTATACGGCTTCACCTCAACCCCCCTCATCCACAAGTTTCTCTAGAAAGCACTTAAGATGAAGGGCATGGTAATCCTCATTACTTTGTTGTGGCCTCACCAAGTGGGGTTCCCCTTCTTGTGGCTTCATTTAGTCTACCCCTCCCTGGGTGTAGGATCCTTCTCAGAACTTTCTATCTCATCCATTTGGGTTGCCTCACCCGGACTTTCAGTTCCCCAAATTGGCCACATGGTTTCTCCACTTCCAGTGATGGCTAGGAACTGCAGACTCTTCCTCAGTTCATCACATTCTTGCATTGTCCCAAAAGGTTTCTACCAGGAAGATTTATATGAGCAAGTGGAAAAGATTTTCTGTTTGTGCCCTTCATAGGTAGGTACTAGGCTATTGGCCTAAGGACCTAAGTAAGCCTAGCCAACAAGGTTCCCTGGCTTACGCCACCCAAGAAAGTTATTTTCCTGTGCCCCTGTCAAGCAGAGCCACAGAAGTGATCCCCTGGGTGTATTTCCTATTTCTCATCCACTCATCAAAATTTGTCTTGAAGAGTGCTAATGTGGAACATTGCTTGACATAGATGGGTAGCTTGTTCCAGAGTATGGGAAGTCTCTGGGACAGGAATCTATCCCTCCAACATGTCCTGTTTATTGTGGTGACAAGGTTTAGGTCCCTAGAGTATGTAGTTCGGAAGGATTGGGATTTCTTTAGGTGTAGCATGTCCAACAACTCTGAGTTTGACATAGCTTTATATGTTAGGCAGAGATCACCTCGGAGTAGGCGATATGCTGCGGAGTAAAGCTGGAGTTTTTTGAGACGGTCAGTGTAGGGTGTCTGTCTGAGGCCAGTAATCCTCTTTGTGAGGTACTTCTGTGGCCTTTCCAGCTGCTGCAGATGTCTTGTAAGGTACATTCCAAAAGGGGTGTTGTACTCTATAATGGGTCTAATGAGTGTCGAGTAGAGGGGAACAATGACTTCTTTTTCCTGGATGAGAACCCTTTTATGATGAGGTGTGCCACGTAGAAGGATTTACTGACTGCTGTGGCGCTGTGATTATCAAAGGAGAGACTACTGTCCACCTGGGTCCCAAGGTCTCTTATCACACATTTGGTGGGCGATAAGTAGACTGCCACCTATGTGGAAGTTCATGGGTACAGAATTTTTACCAAAAAGAGATGATAGTGCAATATTTGGCATTGAGCTTGAGGCCATGGCTCTAACACCAGGCATCTGTCTCATTGAGGCACTTCTGTAGATGTCCACATCATTTGGGGACTCTACTATGGCTCCTAGTTTGCAGTCATCTGTGAACTTCATTAACCGAAGGCCTTCTGTGTTAGCCTGTACTTTAGAGAAGTAGATACCAAACAGGAGAGGTCCCAGGATGGAACCCTGTGGTACTCCACTTGTCACTTGTTTGAAGTTAGATTTGGAGAGTGCAACTTTTACAGTGTGGGTTCTGTCAGTGAGCCAGTTGGCAGCCCATCTTGTGACGTAGGGATTTATACCTAATTTAGTGAGTTTAGCTTTAATTCCAGAATGAGGGATGGTGTTGAAAGCCTTGGTGAGGTCAATAAAGGCTGTGTGAACCACACCTTACTCTAGTCTATGGCTTTGCTGACTGTCTCAAAGAAGTCGATCAGGTCCAGGAGGACATGATTTGCCTTTCACAAATCCGAACTGGGTGGGGTCCAGAGTTTGGAGGTTGCCACTGTCTTTGTTTATGAATTCCATGATGATGCATTCCGTGGCCGTACAGACCAGGCTCGTCAGGCTAATAGGGCGATAGTTCCCAGGATCAGTGGTGGCTCCCCCTTTGTGGAGTGGAATAACTGTTGCTGTGCGCCATTCAGTGGGCACAAAGCCTGACGTGAGGCTATGATTGAACATGGTGCTTAGGTGGGGAGCCAGTTCGTTCTGAAGTTCGTGTAAAATGCAGCCTGGGATGTTGTCCGGCCCCATGGATGCTGTTTTCTTGGCTTTAGGGAGTGCAGCTTTTACCTGTATAGTTGTGATTATAGGGACTCTGTATTCTTTCTGTATAGATATGGACCCTTTAGGGGGAGAGAGGGGGGTAAAGTTAACACTGAACCAATCTGCCAGGATGTTGGCAATCTCATTTGCTTCTGTAATTTTTGTGCCGTTGTGCTGTAACTCAGAGCAGATCTGGGTGTTGCCATTGAGATTTTTGACATGGCCATAGAGTGCTTTGTGGTTGTCCCTAGAATCAGTGGCGATTTTATTTTCGTAGCTAGCTTTGGTGGATCTTTTAAGGGACCTCAGCTTCTTACTGAGGCTGAACAGGGAGCTCCTCCACTCATGGGATTTTGCTCTTTTGCAACAGTTTCTTCCTTCTGTTGTAGAGTTCGTTTATGGCAGGGGACCACCAGGTTGCTTCCTTCTTTTTGAGGATCGCGTCATGGTTTCAGTTTGGGATAGCACGATCCATGCACTCGTGCAAGTGCTTATAGAGTGCATTTGTGTAGGATTCAGCAGTCGTAACTTTGTCAGTCTGCATGGGTGTCATGAAGTTCGCCACTTCTGTCTTAAGAAGCATGAAGTTGGCTTTGGAGAAGTTTTTTACTGTGGTTTCCTTAATGGGGGGGTGGGGGTGGGATGTGGACATCTAGGGTGATTAGCTTATGGTCAGAACTGACCAATGAGGAGTTGACTTCAGGTGTGGAACACCGGTCACTCATGTTGGTAATGACTAGGTCTAAGATATTGTTGCCTCTTGTGGGAGTGTGGATAATTTGATCCAGGACATTGGAATTTATGAATTCCAGGAAACATTGAGTGAAGGATTTGGTACATGAGTAATTTTCCCAGTTAATGGTGGGGTAGTTGAAATCGCCCATTATTAGGTTGTGTGGTTGAACCCTAATATTTTCCAGTATATCAAGAAAAGAGAAGTGGGAATCCTGGGGCATGGTGGAGGATCTGTAGCAAGCTACAGTTTGGATTGCAGTTTTTCCAAGAGTTAATTACACTTGGATTACCTCGGATGCATTATGCTGAGCAACTAGCCTGGAGGTGTGGATATCCTTAATGAATATGAACACACCTCCGCCTTTGGTGTTCCAGTCCAGGTTGGGTGGCCAAAAAGTTTGGTACGAGTTGTAGCCTTGTAATGCAGGGGTGCTCTCTGGAGCTGTGAACCAGGTCTCAGTCACTGCGCAGATATTGATGTTCTCCATTTTAAGGAGTGCCTCAAGGGAGTGCATTTTGAGATTTAGACTTCTGGCATTGAGTAGCATTATCTTCAGGTTTTTGCTTGCCTGTTCCTGTTACAGTGGTGAATTTGTCATTTTAACCTTGCCTAAAAAAGGCATTATAGGGGTGGCAAGAGCCTTAGCCAGTTTCCGGAATCCCAGGGGTGACAGGTGCAGGCCGTCTCTGGCAAATCATCGTGGTCTGTCGACCATGTCGTCCTAGGAAGACAGATACTGGATCCCCTTAGAATGACACCAGAAGCTTATCCAATTGTTGAAGTCCATCATTTTGTCCTTGTACTGTGGTATCATTTTGGGCAATGGCAGGATGCTACTCAGGGCTAGGGTCATACCTGCCTGGGCTACAGGATTGGAGAGCTTTTCCATGTCTCTCCATGTAGTCCAGGGAGGTACGTCTCTGGTCATTCTCACCAACATGGACAATGGCAGAGTCATATTTGTGCTTGTTGTGGAGTGACCGGAGTGCGTGGGTTATGTGGTGGATCCTGGCACCTGACAGACAGCTGACAGTAACCTTCTCCTTGTTTAGCCTGGTGAGTGAGACATCAGGATGCCTGACTATAGAGTCACCTATGACTAGTGTGTTGGGTATGTTGTTTTGCCTTATGGGCTGTGGTTGAGTGGCACACAGTCTGTGGGCTATGCGTCATTTGGGTTGTGTTGGGGGTGGTGGTTGCTTGCGTTTCTGCTTTGGAGGTCTCTGGTGCTTGAACAGATTATTATTGAGAGCCTCTGTGAATGTTTTTATGTTTCTGTGTGTGGATTTTGGTGGTGCAGGTTTAGTTGGGACTATGAAGAGTGTGGTGTGGTGCAAGTGTTTACCTTCTCCTCTTGACTGTCAAGTTCAGTCTTGGTTGGGGAGAGCTTTGCCTCCAGTTTGGCTAGATAAGTGCATCTCTCACAGGTTGTAGTGTTGGGTGGTAGGAGGAGAGGGTTGGCTGTACATGAGGAAATTGCTACATTGCCCCAAGATGCCCAGAATCATCAGATAGACAGGGGAGAACACTGGGAGCTGACCCTTCGACATGCCTGAAGAAAAACTATTTTCCTGTAGACAAGTGAGGAAAGTGAGTACAAGAGCTGTTTTTCTTTAAGCAAGTGAGAAAAGTAAGTACAAAAAATGTTTTCCTCTAGGTAATGAGGAAGGCTGAGTGCTGTAGTAATTTGTAGCTTATTTAGTGCTTACAACAAGTTCTGAACAAGTGCTGAGCACGAATAAGCAAATGCAAGTGCTAAAACTAAAAATCTGTATCTGAACTAGACTAGTTACAAGTACATCTCTTTTCAGTGCCTATTCCAGCTATTCTTGACTTTCTTGACTCCATTTTCAATAGTGGAGCTAGTTGTTCAATAATTGAAGTAAAACTTGCTGCCATTCTGAACTTTGACCTCCAGGAAAACCACTCTTCTTTAACTTCTTTGAAATTATGTAAGGCTTTTATTAAGGACACACTTTTACTCCAGCCCCCTATTTAAGGACCCCATTCCTCCATGGGACCTAACAGTTATTCTTCAAGCTTTGACCCAACTTCCCTTTGAGTCTTCAGCCAAGGCAAAGCTCTGATGGTGTCCTTTTCATTCTTCCTCACTACTGGGTCTCTGTTCCAACCCTCAGGTCTAACTTGGCCAAATTTTTCAGACTTGGATCCTAATCTCGAGCTCCTCCCTCTACCCACAATGCTGTACCCTCTCTACAGCTTCCTCAGATCTCGTTTGCCACCTCAGCAAACAGACACTGATTTCTTCTCTCAAGCAACTGCAAGTAGCTTAAGCTAAGTTTTGTCCTAGTTTCTAAATTTTCTCTTCCATTTGACACCTTACCTGCTTCTTACTTTACCTCCCTTCCCAGTAAGTTTATTAAAGGCGTTAATGTCTCTCTACCTTTCTTTCTACCTCTCCTTTTTCTTCTCAGGGCCCCTGATTTTTGTCTTATACAAAAAAAAAAACTTAGAGTTAGTTAACTAGTTTGCGTGTGTTAAATTGGATAGTTTACGTAGTTTGGGTACTTTCAATAATTGAATTAGTTCTCTACTGTTTGTAGCTGTTTATTAATACTGTACTGTTGACATTTTTTGGAAACTGTGTCCCTTTTTTCTGGGTTTCTGAATGTCAGACATACCCTCTGGTTTTAAGTGCTGCTTTGCCTGTTCTCATAAGCTTCCCCAGTCAGATGCGCATGAAAAATGCATGTACTGTCATGGGCCAGATCATTTGCAGTCTTCCTGTTCTATTTGTGAGGGATTTTAACCCTCGAGCTTTGGCAGACCATGGGAATAAATTGATTTTGAAAGGGCTGTTGCCCGCATCTTCCTTATCTTTACCAGGGGCTCAAACCCCTTCCACAAGTCGTCATGGATCCTCTGATCTTAAGAAATACCCTCATAAAATTTTGAGGGCCTCTTTGGAGCCACCAGCAAAGATTTCAAAGCCCTCTGATCTGAGACCAGTTTCTACTGCTTAGGATCCAAAGCGCTCTTCAGATCCGATAGAAGTCATTGCCGTTCCAGGTTCCCCTAGGCCTTCTACTGTCACCTTGGATCCTAGATCTAGGGATCCTTCAGATAGGAGCCAACCCCCTGAATAGTCACTTAAGACTCTTTCTTCAGCCTTAGCTGCAGAGTTATTACAAACTCCTAAGGAGCACTCGAGGCCTGGTTGAACTGCTTCCTCCAGGTCCTGTAGGAGTTTTTCCGATACTGACCTGGACAAGATGATGCGGAGATTCCTCAAACCTTAGATTCTGATAGGGGTTTTGGAAGCTCCATCCCCCTTTGGGTTTGTGAGTGTTCCTGCCAAAACTATTTAATCTCCTTCTCCAGTCCGATCAACTGCTTTGGAGTTCCAGGATCCTAGATACCCAAGAGAGGCTGTGGTGGTTTCCAAGGAGCTCCGTTCCTCAACTTGGACAGTTACCCTGACCAGCTCGTCTCCAGTGTTGTCAGATCAGAGTGGGTCTTGGATCTGAGAGGTCGGTGTCTGATCTGAGGGTAGGGGTTCTGCTCAGGCTTTGTCAGATCTATACATTCCCTTTGGTGCCTTGGCTCATGACAGCGTGGGTCTGATTTTGTTTGGGGGTTGCAACTCCAGGGTTGTTTCCATCCTCTCTCATTTGGCTGCGTCGGCTCTGAGGGAGAGGGAGGGAGGCTTACCAGGTTCATCAGCTTTCCAGGTTGTGAAATGGGTTTTCTCTTCTCACAGGGATCCAACCTTTTCTGTCTCTGGTCCTTCCCATTGCCCTCCGTTGGATCTGAGTACTGGGTCCATCATGCATGTCCAGGGTCAACCCGTCTCAAGAAGTCCCCGAGATATCCCCCTAGAGGGAGCCTCCTGTTCTTCTGATAACCTCCCTTGATCATTCCTCAGAGGAGGCTTTCTGTAAGACGTTATGCAAAAAGAGGCAAGCAGACTGCTGTCTGGTGTCCCTCACAGAGGAGACGGACTTTGATGCGGGAGAAGGATCTCCAAGATCACCACCAGATCTCTCCTTTGAAGTCATCTTAAAAATCCTTGGGCAAAGATGTGGCTGGTCTGCCCCAAATTCTTCTACTGAGGAGTATGTGTTTTTGGAGGCTTTCAGGGGGCAGGCCTCAGTGGACGACTTTGACCTGATAGACCTAGGCTTCTGCCAGGCCTGAAAGGAGCTGGACACTATTGAACCCAACTTCAGGACAGACCGTATTGGACTAAGGGTGCTCTATTGGATGTCATGGCTGTGGCAGCAACTACCAAAAACGAGCAGAGCTGCTCTGTCCACGCATCTAACAGGGGGTCAAGAGTGATGGGCAGATTTAGTGAGTGCGTCTAGACTTCTGCTACCTTTGCACTGAGGTCCTTGAACTACTTGACACACTACACCCATTTGCAGAGAGACCTGATCAAGGAACTTTCCAGCTCTCTTGCAGACACCATTTTGGCAGAGGACTTAAAAAGAGTGTCTCTTCCTCAGGCTGCTCTTTTCTCTGTCACTAATTCTTTCTTGAGGTTAATCTCCCATGTAGCAGAGGACAACTAACGGGCAGCTGGCTCGGGTATTGCAATCAGAAGACCTGCCTGGATGAGGCTTTGTGATTTTGCTCAGCACTTTAAGACTTCGTTTGTTAATGCCCCCTTTAATGGCTTTTCCTTATTTGGGCCATCCATCAAAGATGCCTTAACCTGCTGTGAACAGGAGGCAAAGACTTTCTGCTGCGAGTATCAAGTTTTCTGCTCCTCACACAGTTTTTCCAGGAATCTGAGAGATAGTAGGAAGACTTGATTCTGAAGATCCCAAGTGTCTTTTTCATGATCAGCGGGGGTATTCTTTCTCTAGAGGCAGAGAAGGAAGTTTCAGTAGAAGATGCCACGTCAGGGGCATGGGGAGGTGGGGTCCGCAAAATCAAGGCTACAGAGAATATTTCTTTGATAGGCCCTGCCAGCGCTCCTGAAGCGTTGCCCAACTGCTCAGCTCCGGAGGCAGTCGGGGGTCGTTTTTCATTCCACCTAGGCGCCTGGACCAAACTTACAAAAAATGTCTGCATGCTAACCATAATATCCGGAGATTGCTACAGTCCCTTTTTCCTTCCACCTTCTCAAAGTCAGGAGAGATTCCTTGATGGTTCCACCTAGTCAGAGGGAGTTTGCAGTAAGATGTTCGCAAACTACTGCAAAACAGAGTAATTTAGGAGGTCCCAACTGAACAAAGAGGATCCAGAACCTACTCCCACTTCTTTTTAGTTCCAAAGAAAACTGGGTACCCAAGACCCATTCTAGATTTATAAAGTAGGTAAACAGCAACAAGAAGAAAATCAGTCCCAATGTATAAAAAAGTAGGTTAAAATACTTGCGAAACAACAATGGGACAACCATGTTAAAGCACATATATTTAATAAACAATAAGCAGTAAATGGATAACTGCTTTTGGAGATGCCTCCTTCATCAGATCAATACAAAAAATATCATATCAGTCTGCATATAAATACACTTGAAAAACCAATTACTTTAATTAAAACCTTTAACCAATTAAGATTTTTCTAGCCTTTAAAGTAGGTTTTAAAGGTATAAAACCATTTAAGCCTGGTGGAACATCCACTCTTAAAGCCAGCTATCCAGTGGGTTTCTTTAACTTCTGTGGCATTCTTTATATCACCACCTCTAGGTGCAAGAGTGTAAATATCCAAAGCCATAAATTTAAAATCATGCTGTGGAAATTCATGGATGTCTTGAGCTACTGCACTTCTTTGCACATTTCTCAGTATATCACATTTCTCAGTATATCACCCATATGCTGTAAAATACGTTCCTTTAACATTCTGTTGGTTTTACCAACATAAAAAGAAGTGCATTCTGAACAGATTGCTATATAAATCACATTTTTAGTAGAACAGCATACATAGTGTGAACACTTGTATATCCTTTTAGTAACAGGATGCTCAAACACATTATCAGTCTTAATATACCTGCATGCCTTACATCTTTTACATGGATATGTACCTGATTTGCCACTATATAATTTACCTAGGTTATTCTTATCACCAGGTCCTGGTCTAAAACATAACAGACTCTTTAAGTTACGATTTCTCTTGTAGCTGAAGTTTGGCACATCACTTACTATATTTTTCATCCTGTCATCAGATAGTAATATCATCCAGTTATTTTGTATTATATTAGTTATATATTTAAAATCAGTACTAAAAGTAAAGGGTATCCTAACCTTACATATATTTCTCTGTCCCTTATTAATTGAATCTCCAGTATTCTTTGAGTACCAAGGTCTACCTTTCCTATCTCTCATGAACTTCACCCTTTCTGATGCTTCCCTAACTTCCCTAGTTTTGTAACCATGTTCTAGCAAATTATTCTCTGTTACATTTCTAGCACAAAAACTTTTATCATGATGACTTAGGCAACAGAAAGTAGAAAAGCCTGTTGCAAAACTTAGGGAGTCTACAACAATAAAAATAACCACAGATCCTGCAGTGGTATGAGAAATATTTTATAAAGTTTATTACAATTTGTATAAAGCAGAGGAATGTTGAAACAAAGAAAAGGCACAAATTGAAGTTTTTTATGGAATACTGGATTATGCCAATATTAGAGGAAGATGAAGCTCAACAGTTATCAGCTAAGACTGGAAAATGTTAGATAAAAATGGTGATCTGTAATCAATCAACAGGGAAGTCTCCAGAAGCATACTGTATTCCTGTGAAAGTTGGTATTTAAGAAAGTGTTAAAGATCTTTAATGTTTTCCCTAACAGTATTTTAAAATGGGTGGACAGCAATGGTATCTTGTGAGAAAGTAGTGGTGGCTGTTTTACTCAGAGGGTAAAGACCCATCTGATGTTGTTAATCTTCATTCATTTCTTACTGATGGGTTATCTGTTCTGTCCTTGGAACCGAGCCGGCCTCATACCAAGCTCACATCAGCCAAAAACTCTCGAGCCAAGATCCTACCCAGAATGCTGTTCTCCCTGTTACCCAAGATCTCGTTTGCTGCATTGCTGTACAGCCATGTCAAGCCACTCTCTCTCAGCTAAGTGAACAATTTTTTTGAAGTTTTTCTATTGTTAGTGTTTAAAAAGTTTTCAATCAGTTACTATCTCTTTTCTCCTACCCTATCATAACTTTAAGACTCTCTCCCTATAGTTTTTTTCCCTCTTCTTACCTTTGAGGTAATTCTCCATTACCATTGTTGGTAATCTTTCTCTCCTAGGTTATCCCACCAGCCGATGAAATTGTCCAGCTCATCATCCAGCTTGCATGGAAGGCTCCTGAAACCTTGGAAGCTATACCTCAGAGGCCTGACAAGATTTTATTTCCCCCTGCTGAACATCCCCATTGGTCAAAAGGTCTTCCAGTAGATGCCATAGTGGTTGCGGCTGCAACCAAAAAATACTCGGCAGAAGAGAGCCAGACTGTCCATCCGCCCAACAAGGAGTCCCGGGCGATAGACAGACTTGGGAAGTGTGTGTTTGCTTCATCAACCTTCGCTGTAAGATCCTTGAACTACTTGGCATACTGTACAAAGCTCCAGAAGGACCTTATCAACCAACTCTCTGAAATCTTTTCAGGAGCTGTTTCTGATTAGGTGCGCAATGATGTAGCTTCTCAGATAGTGAACCTAGAGTCGATATCCAATTCTTCCTTGCGTCTCATTTCACACTATGCGGAAGGAGCAGCTAGAGAGGCAGGTGCAGATGTAGTCACAAGATGTCATGCCTGGATGTGCCTTTGTGGACTCCTTTAAGGCTTCCTTCATGAAAGCCCCTATCGAGGCCACTTCATTGTTTGGCCCTAAGGTTAAAGATACGCTGGTAAGGTGCGAACAAGATGGCAAGACCCTGTCTGCTGTTGGTGTCTGATACTCCACCCCTCAACGATTTTACTCCAGAAATCAGAGGAGCGGGAAGATGTGGCACAGAAAATCACAGGGCTCTTTCCGTGATGCACATACCAAGTTCTCCCCTAGGGGCAGAGGGGGAAACCCTCTAATGGAAGATGCCCCTTTCGGGGCAGGGAAGGTCCGCGAAACTGAGGTTCCATAGATTTTCTCTGGGCAACCCTACCAGCCCCCCTGAAGCATTGCTCGACCTCTCACCTCTGGAAGCGGTCGGGGGTCATTTTTCCTTGTACTCCACTGCCTGGTGAACCACAACCACCGATTCTTGGGTACAGTGGATAATATCCAGAGGCTACCGCATTCCCTTCCATTTCTGTCACACCTCACCCAGAGACTTACCAGACATCCCACCCAGTCAAAGGGAAGCAGCAGCACACGAAATCGGAAAGCTGCTACAAAAGAGTCATCCAAACGGTCCCCCAGAACAGATAGGGTCCGGTTTTTACTCAAGGTTCTTTTTAATGCCAAAAAAGACAGGGAACTGGAGACTGATTCTGGATCTCCGCATACTAAACAAATTTGTAAAAACAGAGAAATTCGGGATGGTTGCGGTTCAGTCTATCCTTCCTCTTCTGGAAGAAGACGATTGGATGTTCTCTGTAGGTCTTCAAGATGTGTATTACCATATAAAAATGGACGAGCACTCAATAAGATACCTCCGCTTCTGCATAGGAGCCAGTCACTTACAATTTCAAGCACTGCCCTTTGGTCACTCTACAGCTCCCAGAGTGTTCAAGTGCATGGCAGTGGTTATCGCTCACCTGCAACTTCAAGGATTCTAGGCATTTCCATACCTAGACGACTGGCTCCTTAACGCCCCGACCAAGCGTCTACTGGAAGAAACCCTAGACTACTCTTCTCACAGCTCAGTGCCTGGGAATCACTGTAAACTAGGAGAAGTTCAACATGACCCCGGCACAATCCCTAGAATTCATCGGGGTTCTGTTGGACATGAGGAATTGCACAGCATCTCTTCTGGATCACAGACTTCTAAGAATAAGACAACAAGTTCAGCCGCTTATCTGTCACCACAAATCCACTGCTTGGTCCATCCTCCAACTCTTGGGATCGATAGCAGCCTAGATCACCATTATTCCCCTCGCCAGACTCCACATGAGACTTCTTCAGTGGCTACTTCTCACTCAGTAGTACCATCTACAACATCCTTTGTCTTTTCAGATAAGTGTAACTCAGAGATGCAAGCAAGATTTGCTCTGGTGGGTGTCTCAAAATCTCCAACAGTGGTCTCGCCCCTTCAGCCTCCATCAGCTGAAAGCCACAGTGACCACGGACACCTCCCTGATGGGGTGGGGGGGTTATGTAAGGGGAAACCTGGTCCAAGGCACCTGGTCGGACAGAGGCCCATTTTGCATATCAGTGTCCTGGAACTGAGTGCAGTGCTATTAACGTAAGCATTCCACTCAATCATTCCATCAGGGACTGTTGCGATCCAGTCAGACAACATGTCAGTAGTGTGGTAAATCAAGCAGGGGGGCACCAGATCTTATCCATTATATGCTGAGAGGCCTTGAGCATATGTCAATGGGTAATAGCTTCCAACCTCTTTCTAACTGCAACACACATTCCCGGGAGCTCCAACTTGATAGTGGACAAATTGAGCAGGTGCATTCTACAACCTCATGAGTGGTCCCTCAATCCTGTGATAGTGGCAAAAATTTTCAACCGCTGGGGCCAGCCTTGCTGTGATCTATTCACTTCCCCAATCAGCTACAAGTGCAGCAACTGTTTTGCCCTGATCCCCCCTTGGGGACAGTCATTGAGAGACGCTGTAGTCCACGCTTGACCCTCTGGTCCTGCTTTATGCTTATCCTCCTCTACCCCTAATCTCCCAATTTCTAAAGAAAGTACAGCAGCTGAAGAGCAAAGTGATCCTCATTGCAACATATTGGCCTCGACAAGTTTGGTTCCCCTTCCTTTTCCCTCACCTGCTAGCTTTGACTCACCCCAATCTAACAAACCTGAAACTGACAGCTTGGTGTCTCCACTTCCAATGATTGCCAGGCAGGATAACCTTTCCTCCCCGGTGTGCAATATTCTCATTGCATCTCATAAGTCATCCACCAGGCTAATCTGTCTCAGCAACTGGAAAAGGTTTACATTATGGGCAGCGAACAAACAATTGGACCCCTTGTCAGCCCCAGTTTCAGTGGTATTAGATTACATATCAGATCGTTTTCAGTGTGGGGTGTCAGCATCTACTATTTGTGCTCATGTAGCTGCCATTTCTAATTTCCACATTGGCTTTCAGGACTCTTCACTCATGTCACACAGACTCTGTAAGACTTTCTTGAAGGGCGTTTTCCACCTAAAACCTCCCTTTAGAGAACCAGTGCAACCTTGGGATTTGGCCTTGATTCTACAAGCCCTACTAGCTCTTCCCTTTGAACCTGCGTCTTCATGTGATTTAAAGTACCTCTCTTGGAAAACTGTTTCTGGTTGCAATCACATCGGCCAGACGTCTGTCAGAACTTCAAGCCTTATGCATCAAACGTCCCTACCTTATTTCACTGAGAACTAATTCTTCCTTTTTACTGAAAGTGGTGTCAGAGTGGTCAGTTAGATTGTCTATGAACCTCCCAGCATTTTTTCCTAATCATGCTAACAAGGGACAGTATTGCCTGCACTCCCTAGATGTTCACAGGCAAATACGATTTTATCTGGACAGAACAAAATCTACCCGTAAATCAGACCAACTATTTCTGGCCTTTTCTGGACCAAGGCTAGATCGTCCTGTCTCTAAAGTTACATTGGCATCATAGTTAAGAAATTGCATTACCTTCATCTACAACAAGAACAGCATCACCTTGCCTCACAAGGTGAAAGCCCTTTCTACAAGATCTATGGCAACTTCAGCAGCTTTCCATAGGGCTTCCCTCAATGACATTTGCTCAGCTGTGACTTGGGCCAAATCCCATACTTTTATCCTCCATTACAAATTGGATTTGGCCTCCAGAGGAAGGGCTTCTTTTGGTTCCATGGTGCTCTGGAATGTCCTTCCATGAGGGCTGCCCAAGGATACCGGTGACTGGGGACTCTGTCCCATCAGTAAGGAAAGAATGAAGATTAACAACATCAGATAAAGAAGTTATGTCTTACCATAACATTCCATCTGTGTTGTTGATCTTTCATTCATTACTCCCCACCCTCTGTCCCCCTCCAGAGGTTCCTGGTTGATCTCATATGCTCCTTTTTCCATTCTTGTAGGTCTGTTATGACCAGAGGTAGCCTGTACTTTGTCTCTCAACTTGCAAACTCGATCTGAGGTAACTGGGAGCAGAGCATTCTGGGTAGGATCTTGGCTCGAGAGTTTTTGACTGACACAAGCTTGGTATGAAGCTGGCTCTGTTCCGAGGACGGAACCGATAACCCATCAGTAATGAATGAATGAAGATCAACAACACAAACGGAACGTTATGGTAAGACATAACTACTACTTCAGATCTCTCTTCATATAGACCTGTTTCAGTTTTAAACCGCAAATTATGTAGCATCTGTACTATCTGACAGAATATCAGAGATGTTGCCAGACTTGATAGATATGGAGCATTGTGGGATGGGGGAGGCAAACATTTGACATTAATTGGGGCAGTTATGATCCACTATCGTCAGTGGGTCTTAATACAGAGGAAACATTTGATAGTTGAGATTCTGAGTAGGGTAATAGCAGCATTTGCATTTCCTGATGGGTTGGAGCCAAGAATTAAGACAAGGGGCTCCTCTCCAACAGTCTGTGTTTGAATAGTGGAACCAGGCAAGTGTGCCCTCTTTCCACTTTATTAACTTTATATTTAGAGCCATTAGCAAAGAAAATAAAGGGGCTTGCAAATTCAAGGCCAAAAATAGTGTGGTAATAAAGAAAAGTTGGTTTTACTTACCAGTATTAGTTTGTACTTAAATCACAAAAGGACATTGTGCTGTTATGGAACATTTTGAAACCATTTTGCCTTTCAGGGTATAAAATTAGTGAAGGAAAAGCAAAAGCTATAGCAGTAAACTATGTGCACATCGATGAATTAGTACAGCAATATTCATGTTTATGGGAACAGGATAAGATGAAGTATGTAGTTATATGGATTAGAATTCTGTTATTGCAGCTAAGGTTATGTGGGAAGAGACTAAATAGATAATAAAGAAATTGAGAAACTGGAAAGTTCTGATTCTAGATAATGAGATGCAAGCAGTGAAAATGTTTTAGTTATATATACAGGTCAGATGTATTTTTATCAACCAGAGTAAAAGTTGTGGACGATAATTCATAGAGTTGAAATAATTTATTTGTGAGGGGAAGAGAGCAAGAGTTAAGTGGGATAGGTTTATTTACTCCTTAGAACAAGGTAGTTTAAAGTTGCCTGATTTAAATGGGGTACTTTAGAGCTGCTGCAATTTATTTGTGAGGGGAAGAGAGCAAGAGTTAAGTGGGATAGGTTTATTTACTCCTTAGAACAAGGTAGTTTAAAGTTGCCTGATTTAAAGGGGGTACTTTAGAGCTGCTGCATTAAATTTCATATAGATAATGAAAGCAGAAGGTTATAAATTAAAATGGAAAGGGATGGTAATGAAACTGAGAGGGAGTTTGAGAAGTAAGGAGAGAGTTGTCTTTTGGATTCAGGTCCTTAGAGAACAGCAACCATTCATATTATATTTAAGTATTAGAAACGAAGCCAGCATAGGAATGGAGAAAATAATTTTACCAATAGAGATGAGTGCAAGCAGGGTTATGGAATATAGGCCACAGGGGGGCCGCAATTTACTTGAAAAAATTAACAAAGAAACTAGGTGTTTTAAACAAATAATTAGAGAGGGAAAGCTGATAGTTTGATAAGGCCAACTAGAAGTTTGGCCTGCAGTTCAAAGACTGCCTTCCCTTCAAGGATGGATAGGGGAATACTAGGTGAAAGACCAGCTCTTGTAGATTTTTTTTAGTTGAGGCTAAGTATAAGTTGCTGCTGAAAAGGGATGATTAGTAGAGCATATAAAATACTACACAATGGCTATAAAAGCCAGTCAGAGGAGGTTCAAAAAGATTGAGAAGAATGAGTGGAAAGACATGTTCTTCGTGTTTCACTGTTGCAGTCATCACACTTGGGTTATCCGCCTGCAGGTTAGCCCTCAGTCGGCCTGAATACCAGAGACTTAGTATTTCTGCATTGGTTGCTGTCACTCCAGGTCTGACATCAGGTCATCAGGGGTATAAAAACGAGCAGCCGACGGCATTACATCAGTCTTTCTTACCGAGGAGCCCGAAACAGAAGCAGTTCACACGAGTGCCAGTCGGCTGCTACCTGAGTTTTTTTCTGAATTTAATTATCCTAAAGTCTTCTAAAGCTAAGTACCCCATTGGGGATCCTTTTTTCTTGCTCTAACTGATGTCAGAAAAAGTTAACAATTGTCTTGCCTGTGGAAAGCAAATACCACACTGAGATTTCCACTCTTACTGCGTCACCTGTCTAGGCCCAGACTACGACATACCACACTGTCGGTTTTGTGCCTTGTTCAATGCTCGAACTATTCATCGTTGGGCCCTTATTGTCACTAAATACTTTTGTTCTCCATCTCTGTATTTCGAAATGGCTTCAGTAAGTTATCCAACTACCGATCTTCCAAAAAATGTAAGGATAAAGACAGACAGACCGCACAGGTCCAAAACAGCAGACAACGCTTCCGTTAAGCTAGTCGCCAGTTCGCCAGTACTCAGTGAGGAGCATTTGCAGCCCCTGATGCCTGCTTCATTGGATTCGCAGGCCTCTACCGAGACCCAATGTTCATCGTGTTTCACTGTTGCAGTCATTACACTTGGGTTATCCTGCTGGCAGGCTACCCGCAGTCGGCCAGAATTCCAAAGTCTAGGTCCAGCGTCGGTTACTGTCGCCTCTTTCCTGACATCAGTGCGCCAGGGGTATAAAAGATGCAGCCGGCGTAATTTTCTTCAGTCTTTCTTGTCGCGTGGTGCCCGAAGCAAAAGCAGTTCGCAAGTGCCGGCCGGCCGACTCCTGATATTTTCGAAATCGAATTTCAGAACTGAAATATTCAATAAAGCTAAGTACCCCATTGGGGAAACCTTTTCTTGCTCCAGACCGATGTCAGTTAAAGTTAACAATTGTATTTCTTGTGGGAAGCAAATACCTCATAAGGATTTTCACTCTTACTGTATTCCTTGCCTAGGCCCTGACCACGACATTACTAGTTGTCTGTTTTGTGCTAGATTCAACAAACACACTATTATGTGTCTGTTTGATTTTGCTTTACATTGGCCGAAGGTTTACCTACATAATGCCGTCGGAACAACCGACTACCGGAATTCATAAAAAATGCAAAGACAAGGAAAAGGACAGGCATCCGAGGTCCAAAACTGACGACGAAGCCTCTTCCAGGCCAGTCGCCGGTTCTCAGTGAGGTGCTTTCGCAGCCCCTGACACCCGCTACCTCAGAGCCACAGGCCGTATCCGACTTCCACGTGGAGACACCTAGGTCTCTGGAAAATCAAGGTATTGGGCCTGCGGAAACTATTCCCTCAGATAGGTCTGGAGCCACTGAGCAGGCATCGGCTTCTGAGGGTGTTTTCAGACCTTCACAGCTAATTATTAAGTCTACTACAGCAGCCAAGGCAAAGTCAAAACACCATTAAAGACAAGGAAACAAGTACAGCATTCTCCTGGACAGTCATCCATGCCAAAGAAACAGATGCTTAAAATGGCCGAGGACCTAATTACTTTGATCAGGGGTTCCCATCCCCGTCCTGATAAAAGGCCTAAGCAAGACACTGAGTTTGACTCCGCTGACCATGTTTATATTTCCTCTGATTCCTCCTCAGATCGGGGATATTCTCTCCCTCCCTATGAGGACTCTGATGCAGAAGAATCTATACCTTCAGCCTCTCCACCTGAGGATTATTCTTTTGGGGAAACCTTGCACACCATGAGGGAGCATTTCCATTGGGAGTGCCAGGATTATTCAGAATCCAAGAAAAAGCTCAGAGACTTTTATTACCTCAGCACAGGCCCCTGGCTATCCCCCCCTGTACCTGATATTGTTTTCTCTGAATCCAGTCTGTCTCCTAATTCTTTACCCCCTGCACCAGTCAAGCCAGACAGGTACTACAGGGTCCCAGACTCTCATAAATGTCTTTATAAAAACCCTGCTGCTGATCCAGAAACAATTTCTCAGGGTCCCAAAGGGGTTAAGGCTTCCACTGCAAAAAAATCCCTGTTCCCTCTGATAGGGATTCTAGAGCCCTGGATAGATGGGGGAAAAAGTTTACACTTCTGCTACTTTAGCTGTAAGGGCTTTAAACTGCCAGTTTCACATGCTTGAATATCAACAGTACCTCATGTCTTTGTTAAAACATAAAATGCTTACAAACTCAGAATGTCCTGACAATAAAGAAATGCAGGATTTATTGCATGCAGCTGAACAATTGGGAAAGCATACTCTGCAATGTGGTTTTGATTCATTAGAGGCTTCTTGTAGAGCCGCAGTTACAGGCTGTCATTCGAAGGCATGCTTTGTTGAAAGAACAAAGTTTACCTGAACATGTTAAAGTAAAATTATTGGATGCTCCACTACAGCATGATACTTTGGTGTTAAGGCAGAAGAGGTGTTAAAGAAAATGGAGGATAAAGCAAAATCAATGCAGACAGTAAAGGATTTCTTGCAGGTTCAACCACCCAGGTTTAGCAGAAACTGGCCTTCAAAAAATTGTTCCTTTCCGGTGTCAGACAGGTCACAAAGAGGCAGATACAGACGCCCAAGAGGCAGATCTCAGCCCCAAGGCTCATACAGCCCTAAACAATGGGGTACTTCAGCCCCCAAAGGAGGAGAAGACAAATCACAACCTTATAGGAAACAAGTCCCAATGACTTCCCTCTACAAACGCCAAGCACTTACCTTTTGGCAGCACCCTTAGGGGGAAAGCTAGCACTTTTCTCACAAAATTGGCACATGATCACCCAGGACAAATGGGTACTGAATATTGTTTCTCAGGGTTACAGGTTCCACTTTCACACCCTTCCAAAATTAAAAGGTATGCCGGACCTGCCACAAAACCAATGGGCAAAGGCACAAAAACAAATTTCCGCTCTCATGGACATGAGAGCTATTCAAAGAGTACCACAGCAAGAACAGGGACAAGGATTTTACTCAAGACTTTTCCTGGTACCCAGAAAGGACAAAGCCTGGAGACCAATACTGGACCTGTCAATCCTAAATACTTTTCTGGATGTTCCAAAATTCAGAATGTTAACACTGCAGCAACTTTTACCCATGCTGGGCAAGAAGGCTTGGCTAGTTACTTTGGACCTCAAGGAGGCATACCTGCATGTCCCAATCAGACAATCTTGCAGAAGATACCTCAGATTCATAGCTGGCTCAATGCATTACCAACTCTCTGCACTGCCCTTTGGCTTATCTACTGTGTCCAGGGTCTTCACAAAATGCCCGGCACCAGTAATTGCATTCTGCAGACAAAAATGAATTCAAATATACCCCTACTTGGACGACTGTCTTATTCAAGCAGAGAGCAAGGACATTCTACTAAAGCATCTGGCATTTGTAAAAAGATTACTAATTTGTCTAGGGTACACAGTAAATGAAAAGAAATAAAAACTAGTGCCCTCTCAAGAGATAATATTCCTGGGTGTAAGCTTAAATACAACTGCCCAGATGGCTTATCTCATGCCAGACAAGCAAAGGCAACTGACTCATTACTTTCAAATGATGGCAACAAAGACCCAGCTCCCTGCAAGAAAAATTCTGTAGGCCATGGGCTTCATGGCATCCTGCATTCTACTAATTCCATATGCAAGACTGCATATGAGGAAACTACAATGGTATCTAAAAAGTGTTTGGACTCAACATTGCCACAGCCTGGAAACACTAATAACTCTAATTCCCTGCCTGCAACAGGAGTTTCGATGGTGGGCACTGGCCTGTCACCACAACAAGGGACAGCCTTTCACCTTACCCACAGCAAGGCAGACAATAACAACAGATGCATCAGATTATGCCTGGGGGACACACATGGCAGGAAAATGTATTCAGGGCACGTGGCCCAAGGAGCAAATGCATCTTCACATCAATCAAAAAGAGATGCTAGCTGTACAGAATGCCCTGACAGCCTTCAAGGATCTACTACATCCAGGACAACTATTACTAAAGACGGACACTACCACAGTTATGTGGTACATAAGCAAGGGGGCACACATTCCTACCCCCTCTGCAGGCAAGCCATGACTTTGTGGAACACAGCACTGACCTATCAAGTACATCTGCAGGCACAATTCCTGCCAGGAATGAAAAATACACTGGCAGACGAACTAAGCAGAAATCTCATGGATCCTCACGAATGGAAACTAAATCCACAGGTCTTCAGCATGATAACAAAGAAATGGGGACGTCCAGACATAGATCTTTTTGCCTCCCCTCACAACTGCCAACTACAGAGATTCTGCACAAGAACTTATCACTCACAAGCATGGAAAGTGGATGCTCTATCATTCAGCTGGAAAAGCCTGACAGTTTATGCCTTTCCACCACTGCCTCTTCTTCCCAAAGTGCTCCTAAAAGTCAAACGAGAAGTGTCATAGGAAAAATAAACTTTAAAAATTATCAATACACGGTAGGTTCAGGTTAAGACACTTTAATCTTGCAAGGAGACAAAAACGTGCTAATACAGAGTTTGTCTGACTAAAATCAGGAAGTAAGTCTATCTTTATACACTTTCTAACAAAACATTGCCTACCAAGCTGACATGACAGATCACAAGTTTTAACATCCTCATAACATAGCAGCTGTTTATCCATAATTTTCTGCTTGCACTATCAAAAAAAACTTCCTAAGAAAAACAACGTGGCCTTGGTAACCACCGGTTAGATACAGTTCCCACTATGTTATGTTTCCATTCAAGGTACTATAGCTAATTCGAGCACAAAGCAAGTACAGATTCTTCAAGCAGTCTTTTGTTTTATGTATCTTCTTTTCCGCAGCTGTGCATGTTCTCATAACACAAATAGAGCTGATTGTTCAAAATCATAACATTATAGAATATGGTGTTGTTTCATTTATTACTTCCTGACCTAGCAGATAATCACCTGCTTCAAGCAGTACATTTCCAAAAGGCATAAACATGAATTTTGCTGTGCTAGCAATTACTAGGTCAGGGGACATCTTGCAAGTTTCAGAAAGCATACTGCAGTTTTAAAAAGCATCTTATAATTCATACAGAATTAAGCTGTATTTAAAATGGAATGAAAATGTGTTTATCCTTTTAGCTTCTAATAAGCATTAGACATATATAAAAATGAATATTTTTCTGACATTTCCCCCCTGTTAATACTTTTTATTCTATTTTCAAAAGCATAAACAGTTTGCTTCTTCTCCTAACCTCTTCCATTCCAGATTTGCAGTTAAGAGAGTCATGTAGTTTAAACTTATGAAAGCATTTCAGTTTTTAACAACTCTTCAATTTCAGTACTTGGATACAAAGTCTCAGAAACTGACATGTCTATAAAATTTTTGATTAACTTTTTCATGCAAGGAATACCACAACAAATACATGCTCCTAATAGGAGTAATCCCACACAAATGGCAATCAGGATGTTCATTAGGATGGAACTCCACCCCCAAACAAATTCTGGAAAAAGTCCGTCAGAGGGTTTGGGCCTGGTTCGATCACGGTCGACATTTGCTGGATCACCTCAAGATGGTCGTTTATCTCATGCTGGTTGTCAGGAATATACGAACAGCATTCTTCTTTGATTAAAGGACACGTACCATCTCTCGCCGCTAGGGTGAAGTCAAGAGCCATGCGGTTTTGAAGTATCACAGTTCTCGTAGCATTTAGTTCATCAGTCACTAATTCGAGATCAGAAAAAGTTGCATTGCTCATAACTTTGAGAAGTTTGTACAGTTTTCTCAGCTCCCAAATCGATTTCACTGCGCCATATGCAGGGGCTATGCCTGCCCATGATATAATAGTGTCACTCAAGTCCATATGTGTCAGTTTATCTTTGTTTTTCATGGAGTTATGGTTTCTCCACCCTGCTTCAATTCGTCCCACTGGATTCTCGGGTCTCTTGATTGGACTTCTAGGTTTACTGCTGACCTCTCTGACATTTCGAATTTCCCCTGAGGCAAAGCTGCAGTGTGTCGTATGGCCGGAACCAGGTAACCCAAAAAACAACTGCCGGACCAATTCTCAGGTAGCCATTTATGTGCTTTTTTCCCACAAACAAAATAACAATTCTCAACTTTAGTATTGATATATGCTCGCCCTGCATGAAACATTTTTTTTTCAATAATAGAAAGTTGCTTCAAAAGAACAGGATTATGCTGTATTTCACTGAGTTCTCTTCATTTTTTTCAAAATATGAGTCATACTTCGTATCACAGATAGTTTCTGCCTTATTAGCCTTAATATAACATTTATAAGAAACAGTCACATTGCAATTGCTCCAACCCACCTGAATAGTGTCATTTTTATAAAAAAATACAATCCCTTTTTGTGTAACAGGTAGGTACAATGTTATTTTGTCTTGTGATTTCACAGGTGTAGTATCAAAAATCAAGTTTTCCCAGGTCTCATTGACCCCTAGGGGGACAGCAGTCATCAATAATCCCCCGTATGCTGTTGATATAGCTGTGCAAATCCAGCAGTTCGAACCATTAAAGTCTTAGCATACACATTTAATTGCTTGGTAAGTGTTAAAATTTGGATGCCAGTCTATGAGTAATGCATCACGTTTGTTCAGTTCAACTCGTGTGACTGGAAAAAGGAAAGGCCACAGCAAAAAGATCATTGTTATCAGTATAGCTATCAGGATAATCATGCAATTTTTCTGAGGTTGTTCTGCATCCCTGTTTACTCTATACCTGGTCATTTTGTTCTCGCTGTGCAACAGTAACAAGATTTTTGTCCAATTCAAAGTTCTTAACCAATTTACAGTGTGTCAGATGAATCCAGGACGCTCGCTCTGTGATCTTGACTGCAGTGGGTGTTGACAGTAGCACTTGGTACGGTCTTTCCCACTTTGGAGAACTCCAATTCTTTTTTTTCACGACTTTCACCCAGACCCACGTGCCTGGGACTACTGCTGCTTCCGATGGTCTGGCTTGTTCTTTATCTGAAACAGAATTTAACTGCAGAAGTTTGTTATTCAAAAATCACCTCATATACTCTGCAAGTGAACTGTCAGCCTCCTGGTCTGCAGGCATGAGAGGTTTCCACTGAGGTGTATAATATGCCCTCCCAAACAGAATTTCAAAAGGAGTTAACCCTTTTACATTTGGAACAGTTCTCATACTCAACAGTGCCAGAGGCAGACAGTGCACCCAGTTCTTTTGTGTCTCACTAATCAATTTTCTAAGCTTATTTTTCAAAACTCCATTATGCCTCTCTACTAATCCTGCAGATTGGGGGTGGTATATACAATGGTTTTTCAGAGAAATCCCGAAATAACGGCTCAGTTGTTGTATAGTTTGATTTACAAAGTGTGTGCCATTGTCACTATAAATCTTTTCCGGTATGCCAAATCTAGGAATAATTTCTTTAACGAGGACTTTTGCAACAGTAGCTCCATCTGGATTTTTAGTTGGAAAAGCTTCCACCCATTTGGAAAACATATCTATAATGAAAAGGCAGTACTTTTTATTTTCACATTTGTTTAGCTCTATAAAATCCATACAGATAGTATGGAACGGATACGGTGGTATAGGGAAACTCCCTTGCTTAGGCTTCAGTGCCCCGTGCATGATGTTTGTTACAAACATGGCATGCTGCACAAAAATTTTTTGTGTAGTTTGTAAATCCATACGTTGTAAACACTCGATTCACTAAGTGTACTATCCCCCCTGTTGAGACATGGCACTGCCCATGGCTCAACAAAGCTGCATATCTAAACAAATTCGATGGTAAAATTGTTTTTCTTTCTTTGGTGATGTACAGCCCTTTCTCAAGAATTACTTCTCGTTTTATCCTTTTTTGTTTTTCTACATTTGTAGTAAGTGTCTGCATTGTTTTTAACATTTCTAAATCTAAAATCTCAGATGGTTATAATTCCTCACTCAAAAGAAATACTTCTGAAGCTGAAGCTGCTTGCTTTGCAGCTGTATCAGCTCTCGCATTACCTTTTGAAATCCTATCCTGTTTGGTATGAGCTACGCATTTACAAATAGCTATTTTCTGAGGTAACTGAATAGAGTCTAACAAATCTAAAATAAATTGCGCATGATTAATTGGTTTACCAGTAGATGTTATCATTCCTCTATTTTTCCACTGCTGCGCAAAAACGTACAGTAGAAAAAGTGTATCTTTTGCCAAGGTACATGCCCTTGTTAAAGCAATCAATTCTGCTGCTTGTGCAGATAAGTTGTGTGGTAAAGACTTTGCTTCTAAAATCTCAGTATCAGAAACTACTGCATACCCCACTAGATTCTGTCCTGTAGGACCTCTCCTACACGAGCCGTCCACATAGTAAGTCACCTCGGCATCATCCAAGGGAACGTCCGTGAGATTTTTCTAGGTAGTGTCTTTTGCTCAGTCTCCTGCAGGCAGCAGTGTGGTTTGCCATCTGCAGGGGTTGGGAGCAAGGTTGACGGATTCAAAGTTGTGCATCGTTCAATTGTCATATGAGGTTTGCTCAATAGTATAGTCATACAGGAAAGATGTCTAGCAGGAGAAAGATATGCTACTTTTTCTTGCAGTAAAACCATCGCGACTGCATGAGGCACTCTCAACGTGAGAGGGTGGAATAACACTACTGAGGCTGAAACCTGCACTGCCATTGCAGCTGCGACTACTGCTTGTACACAGTGGGGCAGGGATCACGCCACTGGTTCTAGCTGTGATGAATAGTAAGCTGTGGGGCGTTGTGTCCCCATGCTGCTGTGTTAACACTGATATCATATAACCCTGCTTACAATCTACAGTTTGGAAAAATTGTTTATGATAGTTCGGTAATCCTAAAACTAATGAGGATGCTATCAGTTGTTTCAATTTGCAGAAAGCTGATTCTGCTTCTGGTGTCCACTGTAATAAATCTTGTGCTGCCATAGGCTTCTTGAATATTAAGTTGGTCAGTGGAGCAGATTCCAAGACATAGTTTGGAATCCAACTCCGACAAAAATTAGTCGTACCTAGAAAAGACATCATTTGCTTCTTGGTAGTTGGTCTGGGTGCTTGTAATATTGCTGTTTTTCTGTCTTCATCTAATATTCTGCCTTCTTTGGATATTGCATATCCCAGGTATTTAACCTGCTTTTTCCAAAGTTGCAGTTTGTTTTTGTTTACTTTGTGTTCTTGAGTAGCTAGAAATTGTAGTAATGCTATGGTATCTTCTCTGCATTCTTGCTGGGTGGGGGCTGCCAGCAGAATGTCGTCTACATAAAGTAAAATCTGGCTGCCTTTCGGTGGGATAAATCTCGCCAGGTTACTTGGCATTTCCTGTGCAAATATTGTTGGACTTTCACAATATCCCTGTGGTAGTCGTGTGTATGTATACCTTTTCCCTTGAAATGTAAACGCAAACCAATGTTGGCTGTCAGGGTGTATCGGTGTTGAGAAAAACGCATTGCTAATATCTACCACAAAAAATACTTTTGTTGAGGTTTCAAATCATTTAATGGTGGATCTGGCACCGTAGGTGCTCTAGGTATAACTGCGTCATTTACAGCTTGTAATTCTTGGACCATATGCCATTCTCCATTTGCTTTCCTAACAGGAAATAAGGGTGTATTACAAGGTGAATCAGGAGATTCTATCAATACTCCTTCCTTAAGCAAGGCTGCTATTACAGGTTTGATTCCTACTTCTGCATCCTTTCTCAAGGGATACTGCCTCTTTTGAGGTCTAAATGCTGACTTTGGCGTGATAGTGACTGGTCCTGTTGTACGAATAAGTCCTACATCTGATTTTCGTGTTGATCAGAGAGTCTCTCGTATGTCTCGTAAGGCTTTTTCCTCTTCTTCTAGTAAGAGTGCTACTCAGCTGTCCTCACTTGCCTGCAAGTGCACAGCTGGGTGTGTCTGTGTTATCCAATTCATATTCTGCTTTTGTACTGCCTGTTCTGAAAGTTCTAATTCTTTCTGTTTTTCCCACCTTGTGACTTTTTCTCCTAGGTCTGCCCACTTCACATTTTTATCTTTAGTTAAACTCACATGAGGTAATCGATTAGATTTATAAAGCTCTAGGAATTCTTGGGGCAATGAACAGCTTACTACACTGTTCCCTTCTGTGTCCCAGTACAGATTTCGTAATAGTAATCTGTTAGCATTGTTTCTAAACAGTTCTTGCTCATATTCTTTATCAGGTCCTTGTTTGCTACAGTAATATAGAGAGCAATGCAACAAATGCTGTTTATCAGTGTCAAGGGATGGGGATTTACTGATGGCTACGTTCATCAGTTCTTCGGTTACTGCCCCTGGACCAGTCGTAACCAAGTCCTGGCTGTACCAATAAAATGTTTCACCCTCCGGTCGCACTACAGAAGTATCCATTTGTCGCTGTGCTTCCATACCCTGCATAGTTGGAACTACTGCCAAATATCTGCATTAGGTCTCTGCCCAAAAGATTTACTGGGCATTTTGCAGAAACAACAATTTTGCTTTTCTGGGTCATCCCTGAAACAGGGTTAGTTATTGCTATGTTGTGGGAGAGTGACTCCCGATACAGCTGTCCATTAGCTGCTTTCACTAATATGTAATCAAGTGATTCTGAATTTTCTGGTAGTTTGGAATGATGTATCAGGGTTCGTGAAGCCCCTGAGTCACACAGGAATTTAATTTCCCTCCCCTCTACCAGAAGTGTAACTTCCGGTTTTGTGTCTGCTAAGTAGAGCTCTAGGCTCAATAATGCCAAGTCTAAAATTTCATTTTCTTCATTATCTATGATTTCATGCACATCCTCTATTTCTTCTATCACATTCTCTACTCCTATCACATTTGCACTTGTCTTTTCTTGATTATTCCTTTCTAGTGATTCTTGACTATCATATAGTCGGTCCTCACCCTCCTTGTCTTCTGTGGTTACCTTTTTATTTTGCCTGCAATCCCTTGCTAAATGTCCCTTTTTTCCACTTTTAAAACATTCACCCCTTTCTTTCTTTCTTCAAACAACTCTGATCATTTATCAGATTGTTTGTTTCCCTGGGCATTTTTCTTACCCTTCTTCCCGGTCTGTACTACAAAGACTTATGATCCGTCTTCTACCGCAAATACTTGAGTTTTCTTTTTCTTTTTGCTATTAAAATGCCTTTCAGCATGTCTTGCATATTCAAGTAATGACTGTAATCTACTTGTACGATGATCTACCATGTGCTTTGAAGTAAAGCTGCTAATGGGTGCAATACTGCCTTTCAAAAATGCATTCTTTAATTGCTGCTCATATGGGAATCGTGTTTGGTCTTCAGGTACCTGCATTCCACAACGGTTATTAAAACACTCTAATAATCTGGCATAATATCTATCAACAGTTTCACCTTCTTGTTGGATGCATTGATTAATGCAAGTCCAGTCAGCCCTAGGCTTCCATTTTTCAGAGATTCGGTCTGTCAGACCTTTCACTCTGTTATCCATTTCTGCGTTACTATGTGGGAGTGGCCTATGTTCTGCGTCACGGGGATTCCAGTTGCCACTGATCATGTGCCAATCTGGACCTTCGATTTGTCTGACTAGTTTCTCTACTTCCTCTCCATTTAAATGGTAACTTAACCTCATGCCCTGTAAGTCTTCTAAGAATTTTCTAAAATTAACTTTCGGATGGGGAATTCCCTCGGTGGCTTTCCAGATGTCTTCCGGTGTCCACGGTCTATATACTAGAAGAGTTGGGTCCTGTCCTCCCTGTCCTGCTTGTGGATTTGGTACTTCTATGAGTGGACATCTCTTCTTCACACATAGCTTGCGAATTTTTATTTATTTCATACAATTCAATATCCCCTCTTAAGTTGAGTGTTCGAGACATAGTCTCGATAGGATCTCTGACAAACGGTTTTGGTTTTGCAGGGACAGCTGGATATAGCGGAGGTGGATCAGCTTGTCCATTCGCTTCATATTCTGGTAAGGGAAGCGGGCGGGGCAGAGGGGCTGATGCTATTACCAAGTTATTGTCGTCTTTATCTAAAAACATTGCTTTTGAATTTTTATTTTTTTGTTCCCTGCAGTTTGCTTCCTCAAGCCACCTGTGTGCCAGAGGAGCTCCTAATTGACGTTGCTTTTTTATCTGACCTCTTGCGTCTGTTTTAAGTTGTTTGACAAGTTTGATAAGTGAAGGTTTATCTAATTTGCCATCAAATTTGTATTTATTAACGCATTTTGTTATAGTACCTAACATTGTCGGCACGCTGTAATTGCATATATTTCGCGTCTTCGGTTAAAGGCGGATCTCGGGAACTTTTTGTGCACTTATTTCCCATGTTTGTCTTAACTTAGTTAGAAATTGTTACGTAACCCTTTTTATCACATGGTACCACGATTTTCACTTCACAGTTTATCTAGAATAACTGCCTACCTATCCTGTTTCCCTGATCTATGACAAGACAGCAATCTTTTTTGTCCCTGATTTACATAAAATCTCCCTGACAAAAACAAGTACTGTAACAAGTCCCTGATCTGAAACAAAGAAAAGGTAAATTCCTCCTTACCTGAGCCTCCGTGATTGACCGTCTCACTGGAACTGTCGACTCATCCTCCAATCGCAGATCAGAAACAGTGGCTGGCCTCTTTTGAACGACAAGTCAGTCGGAGGTCTTTTCAAAGCAGAAGAACCGATGTGGCTTCTTCCCTGTACAGATGTTCTTCATCTCACATTGCTGCAGTCCTTACACTTGGGGTAGTCCGCTGTCCTCGGTCGGCCCGAATATCAAAGTATAAGGCTGACGTCGGTCAAGGCGCATTAGACTGACATCAGGACGTCAGGGTACTAATGCGCATGACCGACGTCATATCCTCAGTCTTTTTTGCCGCATGGTCCGATGCAGAAGCAGCGTTGCAAGTGCCATTCGGCGTTCTGAAATTTTCAATTCGGAGTTTCAGACCGAGTCAAAGTTGGCTAAGTACCCGTTGGGAATATTTTAGTTTTTCTTGCCTCAGTGGTTTACCAGATGTCAGAAAAAGTGAATAACTGTATTTCTTGTGGGAAACAGATACGCATAGAGATTACCATGCTTTGTGTATTCCTTGTTTAGGGCCTGAGCACGACGTTGTTGGGTGTCGCTCTTGTGCTAGATTCAATAAGCGCACTATAAAGAGAAGGTTAGATTGTGCCAGGTTAGTCTTTGGGAAGCGGTGCAATTATAAAATGCCGTCGGATGCTCCGACGCCCGCTTCTTCGAAGAAGCGCAAGGACAAAGCAGCTAAGCCTAGGCTTGAAGAGCCGTCCGTGCAGACGCCGGTTCTTTAGAGGTGTTGGTGGAGCCTGTGGTTCTGCCGGAGGTTTCTCTGGAGTCCCAGGGAGAGACTTTGTTATTGCAAGATGTGGCCTCTCAGGAGGCAAGTCAGGCTGAAGGGGCTTCTCAGGTTACTGTGCTCCCCTCCCTTCCTAGGGTGGTTAGGCCCTCTCCTTCTGTTTCCAAGGCTTCTCCCAGAGGCAGGCCAGGTTTAGCTTCAGTTGGTGTCACCCCTAGTTCTTCAGGATCTGTGCCCAAGAAGCATATGCTTAAAATGGCAGAAGATTTGATTACCTTGATTAGAGGTTCTTTGCCCCCTCCTGATAAGAGACCTAGGGTGGAACCTGAGTTAGGGAGTTTGGAGCAGGCTTCGGATGTTTCTGAGTCTTCGGCTGAAGACTTGCAGGAGTATTCTCCTTATTCTGATTCTGATGTGGATGAGTCTACTCCTTCTGCTTCTCCTCCTGAGGATTTTTCTTTTTCAGAGACTCTTCATTCCATGAGGGAGCATTTTAAGTGGGAAGGTCAGGACTTCTCTGATTCCAGGAAAAGGCTTAGGGAATTTTTATTTTTACCCCAGCATAGACCTTTGGCTATACCTCCTGTTCTGGATGTTGTGGAAGATGTGTTTGCAGAAGCTTCACTTAATCCTGATTCTTTGCCTCCTGCTCCTGTTAAATCGGACAGGTATTACAGGGTGCCTGAAGCTCATAAGTATCTTTTTAAGAGTCCTAGGGCAGACCCAGAAACTGTTAGTCAGGGGCCTAAGGGTGTTGTTTGGTTCTCCTGTTGAGGCAGTCTTAAAGAAAATGGAAGACAAAGCTAAGTCTATGCAGACTGTTAAAGATTTTTTGCAGGTTCAGCCTCCGAAGTTTAGTAGAAATTGGCCTACCAAGGGGTGGACGTATCCTTCCTATGATTCCCAGTCTAGGGGTAGATCTAGACGGGGTAGGGGCAGAGCTCAGGGCTCTTTCAGGCCTAGAACAGGAGTTCACCTGCACAGTCTTGGTGAGGGCAGGGGTCAGTCCTTTTAAACAGACCCAATGACCTACCTTTTCAGCTGCCAGAGCCTTCTCGTCTGGCAGCACCTTTGGGAGGAAGGTTGGCACTTTTCAAAGAAAATTGGAGTTTAATTACCCAAGACAGATGGGTATTGGATATCATACACCACGGTTACAGGTTTTATTTCCATGCCTTGCCTCCTTTCAAAGGCATGCCAGACGTTCCTCCTCAACAAAGAATAGAGGCTCACAAGCAAATTTCTCTGTTACTCCAAATAGGGGCCATACAGCCGGTCCCTATGCCAGAAGTGGGCCTAGGATTTTATTCGCCTGTTCCTAGTACCAAAGAAAGGGAACACGTGGAGACCAATTTTGGATTTATCTATCCTCAACACTTATCTGGACATTCCCAAGTTCAAAATGTTGACGTTACAACAGCTTTTACCTCTGCTGGGCAAAGATCATTGGATGGTAACTTTGGATCTCAAGGAGGCTTACCTTCATGTTCCTATCAGACTGAGTTGCAGGAAGTATCTGCGTTTTGAGCTGGGACTTCTCATTATCAGTTCTCTGCATTGCCCTTTGGCTTATCTACTGCGCCCAGAGTGTTCACGAAAGTTCTGGCTCCAGTGATAGCTTTCCTCAGGTTAAAAGGAATACAGATCTATCCTTATTTGGACGATTGCCTGATTCTGGCTCAAGGAAGGGACGAGCTTCTTCATCATTTGGAATATGTGATAGCAGTGCTAAGATGCCTGGGGTATTCTGTGAACGAAATAAAGTCCAGTCTAGTACCCTCTCAGGACATGTGCTTTCTGGGTGTGAGACTGAATACAGCATCCCAGATGGCCTTATGACCCCGGACAAACAAAAGAATCTTTCCCTTTACTTTCATCAATTGTCTCATCAGTCCAGGCTGACTGCAAGGACAGTCCTTCAAGCCTTGGGGTTCATGGCATCTTGTATTCTGGTGCTTCCCAATGCCAAACTGCATATGAGGAAGCTACAATGGTATCTCAAAACGTATGGACACAGCACTGCCAGGATTTGGACACTGTCATTCAAATAATACCTTGCATTCAAAAGGAATTGTTGTGGTGGGCTCAGGAATGTCACCTAAACAAGGGACTCTCTGTGACCCGGCCAGAGGCGAGTCAGATTCTAACGACAGATGCCTCAGACAAAGCTTGGGAGCACATCTGAATGGAAAGTGGATACAAGACAAGTGGCCTGCCAGACTACAACATCTGCATATCAACTTGAAAGAGATGTTAGCAGTCCAGTTTGCATTAATAGCTTTCAAGGATTTACTTCTTCCAGGGCAGGTGTTGATTCTAACAGACAACACAACTGTCATGTGGTACATCAACAAGCAAGGCGGAACACATTCTTATCCTCTATGTAGGCAAGCAATGATTTTGTGGGAGACTGCTCTCAGTTTACAGCTAAATCTTCAGGCAAGGTTTCTGCCGGAGCACAGAACTCCTTAGCAGATGTGTTGAGCAGGCAATTATGGATCCCCACGAGTGGAAATTGGATCCTCATGTATTTCAGAAATTGACAGTGTCATGGGGAACTCCAGACATAGATCTGTTCGCTTCTCCACTAAACCACCAGCTGCCAAAGTTTTGCACAAAAAGGTTTCATCCCACAGCTTGGAAAGTGGATGCTCTTTCTTTCAGTTGGAGCAATCTTCATGTGTATGCCTTTCCACCTCTGCCTCTCCTCCCAAAGGTACTACTAAAGGCCAGACAGGACAAGCCAAGGATGATTTTGATAGCTCCGGATTGGCCTCGACAGCATTGGTACCCATTACTGAGAAGTCTGGTACAGGAGCCTCCATGGCCTTTGCCTTCGATTCCACACCTGTTGTCTCAGGAGGACAGTCATTTGCTCAATGTCAAGCTTCACTCTCTGCACCTAACAGCTTGGCATATTCTGTTTTGAACCATAGTGGGCCTCCACTTCCACAGCAAGTTTTGAATGTTATTTTGGAAGCTAGAAGGCCTAGTACAAGGAAAGTGTACGCAGATAAATGGAAGAGATTTTTATTTTGGAGTGCAGCAAAGGATTTTGATGTTTCTGAGCCTAATTTAATTGTGGCTCTGCAATATCTTACTGAGTTACTGGACAAAGGTTTGTCCTTCTCTTCTATTAAGGTTCATGCTGCAGCAATTTCGGCTCACTATGATTGTGACCCACCATTGTTTTCTCATCCTTTTTTCAAGCAATTTCTTAGAGGGGCAAAGAATATAAGACCCCCACGAAGAGCTCCTACTCCTGCTTGGGATCTCAATTTTGTGTTGGAGAAACTCACTCTACAACCTTTTGAGCCTGCAGCTACTACAGAGTTGAAATTTTTATCATGGAAGACTGCTTTTTTGTTGGCTATTACCTCTGCAAGAAGGGTTTCTGAGTTGCAGGCCCTTATGGCAGTTGAGCCTTTCTTAATTTTCCATAAGGATAGGGTTTCTTTACGTACTAATCCTTCCTTTATGCCTAAAGTGGTTTCTAGTGTGGCTTTAAACCAAACTATTCATTTGCCTACTTTTTATGCAAATCCCCAAAATAAAGGGGAAAAGATTTTGCATACTTTAGATGTACACAGGCAGTTGCGATATTATTTGGACAGAACTAAAGGGTTCAGGCAGTCTCAGCAGTTATTTGTTTCTTTTGCTTTGGGATCTCAGGGCAAGCCTGTGTCAAAACAAACTATTTCTAAGTGGATTGGGTTTTGCATTGCTTTCTGTTATTCCCATCATGGCAAGGAGATTCCAGCTGGGATTAGGCCTCATTCCACTAGGGCTACTGCCACTTCGACAGCTTTTTTAAGGGGGGTGGCAACTAAGGATATTTTGGAGGCAGCTGCTTGGAGTTCAGTGCATACTTTCTCTAAGCATTATCACCTTCCACTTTACTCTAAATCTAGGGCTGGTTTTGCCACTGCTATTTTACAGGGCATTTTGGCAGCTCCTGCTTCTTTATAGTTTTGCCATCCTCCCTTTCCTCTGCTTTGGGATTCTACCCAAGTGTAAGGACTGCAGCAATGTGAGATGAAGAACATAGTACAGTTTTGTACCTACCATAAATGTAGATGTTCGAAGATCCACATTGCTGCAGTCCAATTTACCCTCCCTCCTTCCCCTCTGAAGTTAGAGGCGGTTGTGTGGGTTGGGTTGTAAATATTGTGTATATTGTATATATTGTACATATTGTTAGTGCAAGGGTGGTTGGTTGGTTGTTTGCTGTCTTTTGGTTTTGACCTTTCTTTTTAGGGTCTTCTGACATCTGGGGCAAGAAAAGACTGAGGATATGACGTCGGTCATGCGCATTAGTACCCTGACGTCCTGATGTCAGTCTAATGCGCCTTGACCGACGTCAGCCTTATACTTTGATATTCGGGCCGACCGAGGACAGCGGACTACCCCAAGTGTAAGGACTGCAGCAATGTGGATCTTCGAACATCTACATTTATGGTAGGTACAAAACTGTACTTTTCATGCCACCGGGCCCATCTGACCTGAGCTAGAGCGAGAGATAATCCGGCTCGAAGGACCAATCTGTCATAGGAAAAATAAACTTTAAAAATGATCAATACACGGTAGTTTCAGGTTGCAGCAAGGAGACAAAAACGTGCTAATACAGAGTTTGACTAAAATCAGGAAGTAAGTCTATCTTTATACACTTTCTAACAAGACATTGCCTACCAAGCTGACGTAACAGATCACAAGCTTTAACATCATCATTACATACCAGCTGTTTATCCATAATTTTCTGCTTGCACTATTAATTTTATGAAAAACTCCCTAAGAAAAACAACATGGCCTTGGTGACCACCGGTTAGATACAGTTCCCACTATGTTATGTTTCCATTCAAGGTACTATAGCTAATTCGAGCACAAAGCAAGTACAGATTCTTCAAGCAGTCTTCTGTCTTATGTATCTTCTTCTTTTCCGCAGCTGTGCATGTTCTCATAACACGAATAGAGCTGATTGTTCAAAATCATAACATTATAGAATATGGTATTGTTTCATTTATTACTTCCTGACCTAGCAGATAATCACCTGCTTCAAGCAGTACATTTCCAAAAGGCATAAACATGAATTTTGCTGTGCTAGCAATTACTAGGTCAGGGGGGCATCTTGCGAGTTTCAGAAAGCATACTGCAGTTTTAAAAAGCATCTTATAATTTCATACAGAATTAAGCTGTATATAAAATAGAATGAAAATGTGTTAACCCTTTTAGCTTCTAATAAGCATTAGACATGTATAAAAATGAATATTTTTCTGACAGAAGCCAAAAATGATCCTGATTGCCCCAGACTGGCCACGCCAGCACTGGTACCCAATCCTAAAGAGCTTGTCTCAAGGCTCAGCCTGGCCTTTACCTCAAATTCCTCATCTTCTGACTCAGTAAAATGATCAGATTCTGCACAGTCAACTCAGAACCTTAAATCTGGCTGCATGGCAGATAGTAGCCACTCAGACCACACCTCTCTCTAAAGCTGTTATGGATGTCATTTTAGAAGCCAGGAGGCCCAGCACTAGGAAATCTTATGCAGAAAAATGGAAGAGTTTCTGTGCTTGGAACCAGGCACAAGGACTCGAGCCACTTGTTCCAAATATACCTCAGATTTTACAATACCTAACTGAGATGCTGGACAAAGGCCTTTCCTTCTCATCAATTAAGATCCATGCCTCTGCCATTTCAGCTCATTACAATACGGAACCTCCTAATGTTAAGTTGTCAATCTCGCCTTCATTCTTGCTGGATGGGTTCAACTCGGCCTTATACTAAAGCTCGAGAGCTATTTACCAGCTCGAGGCCCTCCCCCTATCCCACAATGCTAGGCGTCAGATACCCAGATCTCGTTTGCCGCTTCAGCTACGAGGTTGCGATTTTACCGGCTCGCTCCAGGTTATATAACTCTTTTCTACTGTTTTATTATATATAGTTTTTTTTTTCTTGTTAGATTTTGTCTTAGTGTTTCCCTTCTAAACCCTTGAGAAACCCCCTTTTTAAAAAACTCTTTTACTGTAGTTTTTCAGAGTCTCCCCCCTCCCCCCACTCGTTAGGGTAGCGTTGATTTTTCTTATATATAATCAGTAGTGTTTTTATTCTTATTTTACTACTTTTTTATACATTTTCTACTTGATAGTGATAGTTAAATATATTTAGTAGTATTATTTATATTACTATTATATTGTTGGTGGTGTTAGTTTTTTACTAGTGCGTGCATGTGTGTGTGTGTAGTGTTTAAAGCACTAGTTACCTGTTCCCTTGGTATCCTTTTTTTCTATTTTTCATTATGTCTAAGGATACTAAAGTCTCAGGTTTCAAGAAGTGTGACTCGTGCTGTCAGAAGTCTCTGACAGACGGTCACACTTCTTGTGTGTATTGTTTGGGCCCCCTACACCTGCAGGACTCTTGTGCGGTATGTCATGCCTTCAGTCCGAGAGTCCGGCAGGCGCGTAGGAACAAACTTATTTTGAGGGACTTGCTTAAGCCTGAAGGGTCCCCAACTAAGCCTTCGTCAGGTAAACCCTCCAAGCCCGCTAAGACGCTGGCTCCCTGTTTGGAGCCGTCGCTGAGCGGAGCTTCTGCCTCCTCGTCGGTTCTGGCTGGAACCGACACTTCGAGACCTCAGTCGGCTCCAGCCTTCGTATCGGAGCCTTCTGTGAGCCGAAAACCCTCGAGGTCTCCCACTTTGAAGTCCGTTAGTTCGGCTCCGAGGTCTCCGTTACTACTGTCGGAGCGGAGCCATAGGAGGTATCCGGGAGTCGAGACTCTCTCATCGGCTCTGAGGGGGCGAGTGGCATTGGACCCTTGTCCGACCCTGTTCTCCCTCTCGGTGCCTCGGCGCAGGTGAGCTCGGCCCTGACATCGGCCTCTGAGCTGTCACTCTCTGTGCCGGGAGGGGTTCTCATCTCTTCGGAGCTGGGACCTTCCTCTCTGCCTGATAGGGGTGCCTTTGAGGTCATGAGGAGCGTACTGACTCCTGGGTCGGATCCACGATCGGCCCCTTCGGCTCCTCCCCCCCATGGTGCCTGCTTCGGTCTCTGTCCACCCTCCGGACCCCAAGCGTGGAAAACAAATGCTCCAGGTCGCCCCACTGGGGGTATCTTCCTCTTCCGAGGCCTCCCCCGATCATTTGGAGGAGCCACCTTGGAAGGAAACATGTTGACTCCCCCGAGTCAGTCACGTCTGACACCAACTTGGAGGATTCAGAAGGGTCCCCAAGGTCTCCCTCTGAGGATGTCTCTTTTTCAGACATCCCGGAGATCCTTAAGCAGAGGGGGAATTGGACTGCCCTTAAACCTTCCGAGGACGAGTCGGTGTACCTGGACGCGTTTGGTTCTCACCCTTCCACCTCCTGGGTGTCTCCGCCTTTTGACCCGCTCATGGAACTGGTTGTTCGGAAGGCGTGGACAGCCTCGGACTCAATGGAACCAACTACCTGTAGGCCCGCTAAATTTATTACAGCCCCATCAGATAAACAGTTTCTGACTAAGGGGGTCCCAGTTGATGCCATGGTGGTGGCAGCGGCCACTAAGAAGGAGTTGGCTGACCCTTCGGTGCCTGTACATCCTCCTAATAAAGAGTCTAGGACAATGGACAGGTACGGGAAGCGGACGTTCTCTTCAGCGACCTTTGCTATGTGTTTGCTGAATTATCTGTGCCATTTCACCCGACCTCAGAGGGATCTTCTCAAAGAACTGGGTGATACCCTTCAGGATCCATCGGCTGCGGGGTCTCAGGATAAGGTTAACTCCCAGCTGGTGACCTTAAGTTCAATAGTAAACTCCTTCATGCAGCTGATTTCTTATGCGGCCGATGGTGCGAGTAGGGTCGCAGGTACAGGCGTGGCTTTGAGAAGACACGCCTGGATGCGGTTATGTAACTTTGCTAACCCCTTTAAGGCGTCCTTCACAAATACCCCCTTCGATGGTTCGGCTTTGTTTGGACCACAGGTGAAGGATACACTTACCAGGTGTGAGCAGGAAGGCAAGACTCTCTCTGCCATGGGAGTCCATTTTTCTACTCCCTCCAGACCATTTCCCAAAGGTCAGAAGAGTGGAAAAATGTGGATGTTCTTCATCTCACATTGCTGCAGTCCTTACACTTGGGTAGTCCGCTGTCCTCGGTCGGCCCGAATATCAAAGTATTAGGCTGACGTCGGTCAAGGCGCTTAAGACTGACATCAGGACGTCAGGGTACAAATGCGCATGACCGACGTCATATCCTCAGTCTTTTTTGCCGCATGGTCCGATGCAGAAGCAGCGTTGCAAGTGCCGTTCGGCGTTCTGAAATTTTTCGATTGAGTTTCAGACCGAGTCAAAGTTGGCTAAGTACCCGTTGGGGAATATTTTAGTTTTTCTTGCCTCAGTGGTTTACGGATGTCAGATAAAGTGAATAACTGTATTTCTTGTGGGAAGCAGATACCGCATAGAGATTATCATACTTTGTGTATTCCTTGTTTGGGGCCTGAGCACGGCGTTGTTGGGTGTCGCTTTTGTGCTAGGTTTAATAAGCGCACTATTAGCGAAGGTTAGATTGTGCCAGGTTGGTCTTGAAGCGGTGCAATTATAATATGCCGTCGGATGCTCCGGCGCCGCTTCTTCAAGAAGCGCAAAGACAAAGCAGCTAAACCCAGGCAAGAAGAGTCGTCCGTGCGGACGCCGGTTCTTTAGAGGCGTCAGTGGAACCGGTGGTTCCACCGGAGGCTTCTCTGGAGTCCCAGGGGGAGACTTTACTATTGCAGGATGTGGCCTCTCAGGAGGCAGGTCAGGCTGAAGGGGCTTCTCAGGTTACTGTACTCCCCTCCCTTCCTAGGGTGGTTAGGCCCTCTCCTTCTGTTTCCAAGGCTTCTCCCAGAGGCAGGCCAGGTTTAGCTTCTGTTGGTGTCACTCCTAGTTCTTCAGGATCTGTGCCCAAGAAGCATATGCTCAAAATGGCAGAAGATTTAATTACTTTGATTAGAGGTTCTTTGCCCCCTCCTGATAAGAGGCCTAGGGTGGAACCAGAGTTGGGGAGTTTTGAGCAGGTTTCGGATGTTTCAGAGTCTTCGGCTGAAGACTTGCAGGAGTATTCTCCTTATTCTGATTCTGATGTGGATGATTCTACTCCTTCTGCTTCTCCTCCAGAGGATTTTTCTTTTTCAGAGACTCTTCATTCTATGAGGGAACATTTTAAGTGGGAAGGTCAGGACTTCTCTGATTCCAGGAAAAGGCTTAGGGAATTTTTGCTTTTACCCCAGCATAGGCCTTTGGCTATTCCACCTGTTCTGGATGTTGTGGAAGATGTGTTTGCAGAGGCTTCACTTAATCCGGATTCTTTGCCTCCTGCTCCTGTTAAACCGGACAGGTATTACAGGGTGCCTGAAGCTCATAAATATCTGTATAAGAGTCCTAGGGCGGACCCAGAAACAGTTAGTCAGGGACCTAAGGGTGTCAAGGCCTCTGTGGTAAAAAATCCGGTTCCTCCAGAATAGAGGCCAGAGCTTTGGATAGATGGGGAAAGAAAGTCTATACTTCTTCCACCTTAGCTATGAGGGCTTTGAATTGCCAGTTTCACATGTTGAAATATCAAAACTATCTTCTTTCTCAATTGAAGTCTAAGGTGGATGCTCTGGCGGAAGGCATTGAGTGTAAAGAATTACAAGATTTGGTACATGTTTCTGAACAGGTGGGTAAGCATTCTTTACAATGTGGATTTGATGCTGTACAGGCCTCGTCTAGGGTGGCTGCCACTGGGTCAGTTCTTCGCAGGCACGCCTGGCTGAGGGATCAGAACTTATCTGACCATGTTAAGACAAGGATTTTAGATGTTCCTTTACAGTCTGATGTATTGTTTGGTTCACCTGTGGAGGCAGTTTTAAAGAAAATGGAAGACAAGGCTAAGTCTATGCAGACTGTTAAAGATTTTTGCAAGTTCAGCCTCCAAGTTTAGTAGGAATTGGCCTGCTAAGGGGTGGACGTACCCTTCTTATGATTCACAGTCTAGGGAAGATCTAGGCGTGGTAGGGGTAGAGCTCAGGGCTCTTTCAGACCTAGAACAGGAGTTCACCTGCACAGTCTTCGGGTGAGGGCAGGGGCCAGTCCTTTCGTAAACAGGCCCAATGACCTACCTTTTCAGCTGCCAGAGCCTTCTTGTCTGGCAGCACCTTTGGGAGGAAGGTTGGCACTCTTCAAAGAAAATTGGAGTTTAATTACCCAGGACAGATGGGTATTTGATATTATACACCAAGGTTACAGGTTTTATTTCCATACCTTGCCTCCTTTCAAAGGCATGCCAGACGTTCCTCCTCGGCAAAGAATAGAGGCTCACAAACAAATTTCTCTGCTGCTGCAAATAGGGGCCATACAGCCGGTCCCTCTGCCAGAAGTAGGCCTAGGATTTTATTCTCGCCTGTTCCTAGTACCAAAGAAGGGGAACACGTGGAGACCAATTTTGGATTTATCTATCCTCAACACTTATCTGGACATTCCCAAGTTCAAAATGTTGACGTTACAACAGCTTTTACCTCTGCTGGGCAAAGATCACTGGATGGTGACTCTGGATCTCAAGGAAGCTTACCTTCATGTTCCTATCAGGCTAAGTTGCAGGAAGTATCTGCGTTTTCGAGCTGGGACTTCTCATTATCAGTTCTCTGCATTGCCCTTTGGCTTATCTACTGCGCCCAGAGTGTTCACAAAGGTTCTGGCTCCAGTGATAGCTTTCTTCCGGCTAAAAGGAATACAGATCTATCCTTATTTGGACGATTGCCTGATTCTGGCAAAAGGAAGGGATGAGCTTCTTCATCATTTGCAATATGTGATAGCAGTGCTAAGATGCCTGGGGTATTCTGTGAACGAAATAAAGTCCAGTCTAGTACCCTCTCAAGACATGTGCTTTCTGGGTGTGAGACTGAATACAGCATCCCAGATGGCCTTTTTGACCCCGGACAAACAAAAGAATCTTTCCCTTTACTTCCATCAATTGTCTCATCAGTCCAGGCTGACTGCAAGGACAGTCCTTCAAGCCTTGGGGTTCATGGCATCTTGTATTCTGGTGCTTCCCAATGCCAAACTGCATATGAGGAAGCTACAATGGTATTTCAAAAATGTATGGACACAGCACTGCCAGGATATGGACACTGTCATTCAGATAATACCTTGCATTCAAAAGGAATTTTTGTGGTGGGCTCAGGAATGTCACCTAAACAAGGGACTCTCTGTGACCCGGCCAGAGGCAAGTCAGATTCTAACGACAGATGCCTCAGACAAAGCTTGGGAGCTCATCTAAATGGAAAGTGGATACAAGACACGTGGCCTGCCAGACTACAACATCTACATATCAACTTGAAGGAGATGTTAGCAGTCCAATTTGCATTAATAGCTTTCAAGGATTTACTTCTTCCAGGGCAGGTGTTGATTCTAACAGACAACACAACTGTCATGTGGTACATCAACAAGCAAGGGGAACACATTCTTATCCTCTATGCAGACAAGCAATGATTTTGTGGGAGACTGCTCTCAGTTTACAGCTCAATCTTCAGGCAAGGTTTCTGCCGGAGCACAGAACTCCTTAGCAGATGTGTTGAGCAGGCAATTATGGATCCCCACAGTGGAAATTGCATCCTCATGTATTTCAGAAATTGACAGTGTCATGGGGAACTCCAGACATAGATCTGTTCGCTTCTCCACTAAACTACCAGCTGCCAAAGTTTTGCACAAAAGGTTTCATCCCACAGCTTGGAAAGTGGATGCTCTTTCTTTCAATTGGAGCAATCTTCATGTGTATGCCTTTCCACCCCTGCCTCTCCTCCCAAAGGTACTCTAAAGGTCAGACAGGACAAGCCAAAGATGATTCTAATAGCTCCAGATTGGCCTCGACAGCACTGGTACCCATTACTGAGAAGTCTGGTTGGAGCCTCCATGGCCTTTACCTTCGATTCCACACCTGCTGTCTCAAGAGAACAGTCATTTACTCAATGTCAAACTTCACTCTCTTCACCTAACAGCCTGGCATATTCTGTTTTAAACCCTGGAGGGTCTCAGCTTCCGCAGCAAGTTTTGAATGTTATTTTGGAGGCCAGAAGGCCTAGTACAAGGAAAGTATACGCAGATAAATGGAAGAGATTTTTATTTTGGAGTTCAGCAAAGGAATTTGATGTTGCTAAGCCTAATTTAAGTGTGGCTCTTCAATATCTTGCTGAGTTACTGGACAAAGGTTTGTCCTTCTCTTCTATTAAGATTCATGCTGCAGCAATTTCTGCTCACTATGACTGTGATCCACCATTGTTTTCTCATCCTTTGTTTAAGCAATTCCTTAGAGGGCAAAGAATATAAGACCCCACGTAGAGCTCCTACTCCTGCTTGGGATCTCAATTTTGTGTTGGAGAAACTCACTCTACAACCTTTTGAGCCTGCAGCTACTGCCGAGTTGAAATATTTATCATGGAAGACTACTTTTTTGTTGGCCATTACCTCTGCGAGAAGGGTTTCTGAATTACAGGCCCTTATGGCAGTTGAGCCTTTCTTAATTTTCCATAAGGATAGGGTATCTTTACGTACTAATCCTTCCTTTATGCCTAAGGTGGTTTCTAGTGTGGCTTTAAACCAAACTATTCATTTGCCTACTTTTATGCAAACCCCCAAAATAAAAGGGAAAAGATTTTGCACACCTTGGATATACACAGGCAGTTGCGATATTATTTGAGCAGAACTAAAGGGTTCAGGCAGTCTCAGCAGTTGTTTGTTTCTTTTGCTTTGGGTTCTCAGGGTAAGCCTGTGTCAAAACAAACTATTTCTAAGTGGATTGGGTTTTGTATTGCTTTCTGTTATTCCCATCATGGTAAGGAGGTTCCAGCTGGGATTAGGCCTCATTCCACTAGAGCTACTGCCACTTCTACAGCTTTTTAAGGGGTGGCAACTAAAGATATTTTGGAGGCAGCTACTTGGAGTTCAGTGCATACTTTCTCTAAGCATTATCACCTTCCACTTTACTCTAAATCTAGGGCTGGGTTTGCCACTGCTATTTTACAGGGCATTTTGGCAGCTCCTACTACTTTATAGTTTTGCCATCCTCCCTTACCTCTGCTTTGGGATTCTACCCAAGTGTAAGGACTGCAGCAATGTGAGATGAAGAACATAGTACAGTTTTGTACCTACCATAAATGTAGATGTTCGAAGATCCACATTGCTGCAGTCCAATTTACCTCCCTCCTTCCCTCTGTTGTTAGAGGCGGTTGTGTGGTTTGGGTTGTAAATATTGTGCATATTGTATATATTGTTCATATGATTAGTGCAAGGGTGGTTGGTTGTTTTTTGCTGTCTTTTGGTTTTGACCTTTCTGTTTAGGGTCTTCTGACATCTGGGGCAAGAAAAGACTTGAGGATATGACGTTGGTCATGCGCATTTGTACCCTGACGTCCTGATGTCAGTCTTAAGCGCCTTGACCGACGTCAGCCTAATACTTTGATATTCGGGCCGACCGAGGACAGCGGACTACCCAAGTGTAAGGACTGCAGCAATGTGGATCTTCGAACATCTACATTTATGGTAGGTACAAAACTGTACTTTTTGTAAACCCCAGAGAGTCGTGCTTGACACGTGGTGATTTTTCCTCCAGGGGCAGAGGAGGAAACAATAATAGACGCCGCCCTAGGGGCAGAGGGGGTCCGCAAAATCAAGGTAGCAGAAAATCTTTCTCTGATAAACCCTTCCAGCACCCCTGAGGGGCTGCCCAACTGTCCACCTTCGGAGGCAGTCGGGGGAAGATTGTCACTGTACCCAGAAGCCTGGCAACTCCTCACTCAAGACCAATGGGTACAGTCTATCATATCCAAAGGTTACAAAATTCCCTTTGTCCACACCCCTGTACAAACAAACAGATCCCTTCCAGATGTCCCACCCACTCTAAGGGATCAAGCAGTTCTAGAAATTTCAAAACTGCTAAGAAAGAGCCATCCAGCCAGTCCCAGCAGACCAGCAAGGATCCGGAATTTACTCTAGGTTCTTTTTGGTACCAAAAAAGACAGGGGACTGGAGACCCACTTTGGATCTCAGCAAATTAAACAAGTCTGTTCAAAGAACGAAGTTCCAGATGGTCACGCTCCAGTCCATTCTACCCTTCTTGGGTCAGGACAATTGGATGTGCTCCATAGACCTTCAGGATGCGTACTACCATATAAAAATGGACAGGTGTTTCAGAAGGTTTCTCCACTTCCGGCTGGGAGCCAGTCACTATCAATTCAGAGCCCTGCCCTTTGGGCTCACCACGGCCCCCAGGGTGTTCACCAAATGCATGGCAGTGGTTACAGCTCACCTGAGACGACGGGGATTCCAGGTGTTTCCATATCTAGACGGCTGGCTCCTTACTGCTTCCACCAGGCATCAGCTATTGTGAGCCAGAGACTTTTCCATTCAGACTTGCTCCAAGCTAGGTATATCAATAAATTTCGAAAAGTCTGCATTGTCGCCTTGTCAGTCTATAGCCTTTATAGGCGCAGAATTAAATACAAAAGATCTATCTGCAAAACTTCCTCTAGTCAGAGTATCAGACATTCGCTGACATGTACAGATCCGACGACACTGCAAGATGATTCAGGCCAGATTTGTACTAAAGACATTGGGTCTCATAGCAGCGATCATTTTAGTCCCCCTGGCTCGTTTTCACATGTGGATCCTCCAGTGGATGCTGTTTACCCAATGGTCCTTTCAACAACTTCCAATGTCCCACAGGTTAATAATCACTCAAACATGCAAAGACCACCTGGCTTGGTGGATGGTCTCCCCTCTAGTTCTCCAGGGCAGACCATTTGTTCTTCCTCCTCCTGTTACCACGGTGACCTCGGATGCCTCCCTGATCGGGTGGGGGGGCATTTTCAGGGCAGTACTGTCCAGGGCTCTTGGCAACCCCTAGAATACCACCTGCACATAAATGTCTTGGAGATGAGAGCGGTACTTTTAGCGTTGCAAGCTCTTCAGGACTCTCTACCTACCGGGACTATTGCAGTTCAGACGGACAATATGTCTGTAGTGTGGTACATCAACAAGCAGGGCGGAACCAGGTCTTATCCCTTATGTCGAGAAGCACTCAGACTCTGGCAGTGGGCGATCTCTTCCCAATGGTTTCTGATAGCAATGCACATCCCTGGGAAGTCCAACGTCATAGCAGACGGGCTAAGCAGAGAAATTCTCATGCCTCACGAGTGGTCTCTCAATCAGTTAGTAGCGGACAAGATTTTCCGCAGATGGGGTCAACCTTGCTGCGACCTTTTTGCAACCCCTCTCAACAGCAAGTGCGAAGACTTCACTCTCTTTCCCCTCCCTGACCATTCCCCCAGAGACGCTCTAGTACACGATTGGCCCCAGGGCCTCCTATATGCATTTCCGCCTTTTCCCTTAATTCCCAAACTGATTCAGAAAGCGACCGCTTTGGGTTCCAGGATGATCCTCATTGCCCCTTACTGGCCTCGACAAATTTGGTTCCCATTCCTGCATCATCACCTACTGGAGCAGCCCTGGAGTCTGGACCCAGTGCCAGACCTGTTGGTCCATCAGTCGGGTGGGCTGCACCAATCCCTTCAATCTCTCAACCTCACAGCTTGGTTGCTCCACTTCCAACCCTAGCCAGGCTTCCGCATATTTCTCAGCCAGTGCGTGAAATCATCCTTTCTTCACACAAATCTACTACCAGAAAAACCTATGCTAGTAAGTGGAGACGTTTCTCCTTCTGGGCAGAGGCCAGAAATATAGATCCTTTTACAGCCCCTGTCCACAGTGTTCTGGATTTTTTGGCAGAGCTTTTTCAAGCGGGCTCCTCTTCTGCCACCTTTAGAGTCCAATTGGCTGCTATCGCTAATTTTCACGCTGGCCTGTCAGAGACCAGCATCATGTCCCATAAACTTTGTAAAGCCTTTCTTAAAGGGACTGTTTTGCTGAGGCCTCTGGTTAGAGATCCCCCGTCTCTGTGTGATTTGAATCTGATATTAACTTCCCTGATTCTCCCTCCTTTTGAACCTGCGGCCACCTGTTCCTTAAAATTGCTCTCCTGGAAGACTCTCTTCTTAGTAGCTATCACCTCAGCTAGAAGAGTATCGGAACTTCAGGCCCTTTGTATTCGTCCTCCCTATCTTGTTTTTCACAAAGATAGAGTTTCACTCAGAACTAATCCCTCCTTTTTACCCAAGATTCCTTCTGAGACAAACCTGAATCAGGCCATTGATCTTCCTGTCTTTTTTGCTAACTATTCAAATAGAGCTGAACAAAAGCTGCATTATTTGGATGTTCACAGGCAATTACGTTTCTATTTAGATAGGACAAAACAAACTAGGAAGTCGGACCAACTCTTCCTGTCCTATGCTGAGGGCAAGCAGGGCCTGCCAGTGTCTAAAGTATCTTTATCTAGATAGTTGGCCTCTAGCATTTCCTTCATTTACCAACTAAATAACTCCCTACAAAACCAAAAGCTCATTCCACCAGAGCGTTAGCTACGTCAGTAGCTTTTCAAGCAAGACTTCCAATGGAATCTGTTTGTGCTGCAGCCACATGGGCCACTCCTCATACCTTTATTTCTCATTACAAGTTGGATATGACCTCCAGGAGTCGGGCTGAGTTTGGTTCCACTGTGCTCAAGAGTCTGTTCCAATGAGCCACCCAGGGTAAGGTGCTAGGGACGCTGTCCCATCCAGCAAGAATGAAGGCGAGATTGACAACTTAACATTAAGAAGTTATGTACCTACCATAACGTTCCATGTTAGTCGTCTTCTTCTCGCCTTCTTTCTTGCGTCCCACCCGCCATCCCCCTAGCCTGGACAGACCGAGATGAATCCTTCTGAGGCCTTATTCCTCTGCTTGACTATTTTCTAGGTTATGTCCTCCTCAGTTCTTACCACTGTAGGTAAACTTTATAGAAGGGACAGGGTGGCTCCATGGTGTTAGCTATACCAAACGAGTTCTAGGTATCTGACGCCTAGCATTCTGGGATAGGGGGAGGGCCTCGAGCCGGTAAATAGCTCTAGAGCTTTAGTATAAGGCTCCGAACCCATCCAGCAAGAAAGAAGGCGAGAAGAAGACAACTAACATGGAACGTTATGGTAGGTACATAACTTCTTATTTTCTCTCATCCACTGCTAAGACAGTACCTCAGAGGGGTAAAAAACATGAGACACTCAAGGAGAGCACCAATACCTACTTGGTCCTAAATTTTGTTTTAGAAAAACTCACACTACCTTCTTTTGAGCCAGCCAATACAGCTGATATAAAATTCTTATCATGGAAAACTGCTCTGCTCCTAGCAAAAACTTCAGCAAGAAGAGTCTCAGAGTTACAGGCATTAATGGCAGTGGAACCTTTCATCATTTTTCATCAGGACAGGGTATCTCTAAGGACAAACCCAACATTTATGCCAAAGGTAGTATCCAGTGTGGCTCTTAACCAAACCATTCATCTGCCCACATTCTATCCAAATCCCCAGAATAAAGGGGAGAGACTTCTGCACGCTTTGGACATACACAGACAGCTACGATTCTACTTGGACAAAACAAAAGCTTTCAGAAAAACTGAGCAACTGTTTGTAGCTTACGCTGCAGGATCACAAGGAAAGCCTATCTCAAAGCAGACTATTTCAAAATGGATAGCACACTGCATTCACTTCTGCTATTCACAATATGGCAAATCAGTGCCTAAGGGCATTAGGCCACATTCTACCAGAGCAGCAGCCTTCCTCAGAGGAGTACCAACCAAAGACATTTTAGAGGCTGCAACCTGGAGTTCAGTGCACACTTTCACCAAGCACTACCACTTGCCTCTCTACTCTAAATCCAGAGCAGACTTTGCCACTGCACTTCTGCAGGGCCTGGTAGCCTCTCCTAATCCTATTTAGGCCCAGCCACCCAACCTCAGCTTTGGGATTCAACCAAAGTGTAATGACTGCAACAGTGAAACAGTATGAACATAGTACAGTTGTGTACCTAGCATAAATGTAGATGTTCGAGTGTATTCACTGTTGCAGTCCAGGTTACCCACCCACCATCCCCCTTTTCTTTGCTGGGACTTTTCTGTACTTCTCTATTCTATACAACCTATGTGGTGTATTTGCTTGTAGATGAAGGAAATGTTTATTTCAGTACATGCATGTTTTTTGGCATAATTTTTTCAGCCTACCTATTTGGGGCACCTGAAATCTGGGACAAGAAAAACTGAAGAAAATGGCGTCTTCTGCATCTTTTATATACCCCTGGCGCACTGACGTCAGGGAAGAGGCGACAGCAACCGACGCCGGACCTAGACTTTGGAATTCTGGCCAACTGTGGGTAGCCTGCCAGCAGGATAATCCAAGTGTAATGACTGCAACAGTGAATACACTCGAACATCTACATTTATGGTAGATACACAACTGTACTTTCCGAGTCCGGTATGCCACAAGACTCTTCTTCGAATATGGAACCTGCAGATGTCTCTACCTTGGATGGGTCCGGAGCAGCTGAGCAGGCACTAGCTTCTGAGGAAGTTCTTCGCACTAGCGATATTCGATACAAGCTGACAACTTCTTTTGCATCTTCAGTTTTGTCTAAAACTACAGAGTTTCTAAGGCCGAGTACATGATGCGCCTAAAAAACCGACGACCCAGACTCATGCACCTGCTTCCTTACCACATCAAATGCTTCAAATGGCAGAAGACCTTATTATGCTGATTAGGGGAAGTCAGCCTTCCTCTGCTAAGAGAAAAAGCGACCTGTCCCCAGCAGCTTTAACAGACCATGAGTCCGACTCTGAGCTATCTGATTATGAAGACATGCCTTTGTCTGCTTATGAGGATTCAGATGCAGAGAAATCCATTCCCTGTGCTTCTCCTCCAGAGGATTTTTCTTTTGGTGAAACCTTACATACTTTGAGAACATTTCCAATAATCATGTTTATTGTTTTGCCAAACCATTATACATTTCACACACTATTTACATTATGTACAATATTGCTTCCAATGTTTTAGTTCCATTTTGAATTTCCCTATAATACATTAAGAATAAATATCATTTTAACCAAGTACAGGAAATTAAAATCACAAAAAATTAAACATAAAAGCATCTACAATAGACAATTATAAACCAACTCAAGCCAATAATTTGTATTATTTCTACATTTTCTATCTAATCCAAGAATGTGTTGGTACACATACAGAATGTCCTGACGGAAAGTGGATAGGAACCGCAACGCCAAAATAATATTAAAGATTTGTTCCCAAATTTTTATGCTGTTTATACTTTTCTTATTATTTCTAATTAACAATTTGTGCTAATATATGCTTAATCGCTAACAGCCTGAAATTTTGCCACGACACCTGTGCTGGGTTCAACCAATTTGTGGCTATATATAATTTCATTAGTAAACTAATATTCATAATTACAATCTTTTTGTTTTGTCCAAATTCTCCGGTGGAATATGTAAAATCAGAAATTCCCAGGAGAGTGTTGAGTTTTGGTAACCCATTTTTTGTAGTTGTAACTTTAAAGAATTCCATAATTTATAAATGCACTTGCAACTCCAGAACATGTGTAACAGGTCTGCTGTCTGATCTATACACTGTGGACATGTAGGTGACTTTTTTGAATCAAATTTATGAAGTGTAAGATGGGTATAATATGCATTGTTAAATATCATCAATTGAGTAAAGACCACTTTGAGAGCATTTCCACTGGGAATGACAAGACTATCCTCAGTCCAAAAAGAGAATCAGAGAATTTCTTGATTTGCCACAACATAGGCCTTTAGCAGTACCCCTAGTCCTGGATGTTGTGGATGATGTCTTTATGGAATCCAGTTCAACTCCTGATGCCTTACCCCATTCTCCTAGGAAGCCAGACAGGTACTACAGAGTTCCTGACTCTCACAAATTCCTTTTCAGAAATCCTACTGCTGACCCAGAGGTCATCTCCCAGGGGCCTAAAGGTATCAAAGCAACTACAGATAAGAATCCCACCCCTTCAGACACTGATTCCAGAGTTTTAGACAGATGGGGTAAGAAAGTATACACCTCTGCAACTCTCGCCATTAGGGCTTTGAATTGCCAGTTTCACATGCTGAAGTACCAACAACATATTATGGAACTTATTAAGCAAAAAATAGCTACCTTTATTGACTGTGCAGAAAATAATTACAAGAGCTTATGCATTCTGGAAGCTAAGTCAGCAAGCATACTTTGCAAAGTGGCTTTGACGCCCTAGAAGCATCTTGCAGGGCAGCAGTCACTGGTTGTGTACTGAGAAGGCATGCTTGGCTTAAGGAGCAGATCTTGCCAGACCATGTAAGATCAAAATTACTAGACGCTTCTTTGAGCAAGGACAATCTGTTTGGCACCAAAGCAGAAGATGTTCTTAAAAAGATGGAAGAAAAAGCTAAATCTATGCAGACAGTCGGACTTCTTGCAAGTACAGCCTCCTAGGTTCAGTAGGCATTGCCCCTCAAAACATTGGTCCGTTCCAGCCCCCTCAAGGCAATCTCAAACTAGACCCAGGGGAAACAGACCCCCAAGACTACAGTCTCAGTGTATGCAGAGATCTAAACAATGGAGTGCCTCCACTTCAAAAACAGGGAGTGCTAAGCCACCTCGCTACAGAAAGAATTCACGATGACTTCTCAACTCCACTCCCTACCTCTGTCCAATTGCTTATGCCCCTAAGAGGAAAACTTGCCCATCATGCAGAAAATTGGACTTCCATTACCAAAGACCGATGGGTCCTCAACATTGTATCCCAGGGGTATAAATTTTACTTCCACTCACTGCCAACCCCAAAAGAGTTTACAGATCTTCCTCCAAACCATTGGGCAGTGGCACAAAACCAAGTTCAATCCCTGCTCTCTAAGGGCAGCTCAACGTGTTCCTGCAGAACAGATGGGTCAAGGGTTCTATTCCAGACTTTTCCTGTTACCCAGAAAAGAGGGCACTTGGTGCCCAATCCTAGATCTTTCCATTCTAAACACCTTCCTGGTAGTACCAAAATTCAAAATGCTCACCCTGCAGCAGCTTCTTCCTATGCTGGCCAACGATGCCTGGTTAGCCACCCTAGACTTAAAAGAAGCCTATCTGCACATCCCTATCAGGGAATCTTGCAGGAAATATGTACGCTTCAGGGCAGGATCTATGCATTATCAGTTCTCAGCACTTCCCTTTGGCTTATCCACTGCTCCCAAAGTATTCACAAAATGTCTGGCTCCAGCCATTGCCTACTGCAGATAGAGAAAAATTCAAATTTACCCGTACTTGGACGGCTGCCTGATTCAGGCAGACAGGAAATGCTGTTGCAGGACCTGACATTTGTAAAGAACCTTCTAACCTCCCTGGGGTACGCCATCAACAAAATGAAATCAAAACTAGTCCCCAGTCAAAAGATTGTATTCCTGGGAGCAAGCTTGGACACAGCATCCCAGATGGCATTCCTTTCTCCAGAAAAACAAGCCTATCTGACAGACTACTTAACTCAAATGTCCACCAGAACCCAGCTATCTGCAAGGAAAATCCTGCAGGCCCTAGGGTTCAGAGCCTCCTGTAATCCTACTAATTCCATATGCCAGACTGCATGTGAGGAAACTTCAATGGTACTTAAGAAGTCTTTGGTGCCAACTTTCTCAGGACCTGGAAACTGTCATTCTCATCATACCTTGTCCAAGGACAGAGTTTCTTTGGTGGGCAGCAGCATGCAACAACAACAAGGGACTGCCCTTTACTCAACCCCATGCCACCTAGACTCTAACCACAGGCGCATCAGACTATGCCTGGGGGGCACACCCGGACGGCAAATGCATTCGGGGACACTGGAGCCCAAGTCATATTCATCTGCACATCAACCAAAAAGCGATGCTAGCTGTTCAGCATGCTCTAACAGCTTTCAGATCCCTACTCTCACCAGGACCCCTGCTAATAAACATACACAACACCACAGTTATGTGGTACATCAACAAGCAGGGGGGAACCCACTCCTACCCACTCTGCAAGCTAGCCATGGCACAGTTCAACACGGCCTTGGACATGCAGGTCCATCTGTAAGCTCAATTCCTGCCAGGCAAATAAAACTCACTGGCAGACGACTTAAACAGAAATCTCCTAGACCCGCACGGATGGCATTTAGAGGCCATCACCTTCAGCCTTCTGATTCAGAAATGGGGGATCCCAGAGGTGGATCTCTTTGCCTCCCCCTGCACTCACCAGCTTAGCAAATTCTGCACCAGGACACCTCACAGCAGGGCCTGGAAAGTGGATGCCCTATCCTTCCAGTGGGTAAACCTCTCAATCTATGCATTTCCTCCTCTGCCCCTTCTCTCAAGAATATTGCTCAAGACAAGACAGGACAGACCAAGGACAATTCTGATTGCCCTGGACTGGCCATGCCAGCACTGGTACCCACTCCTGTGCAGCCTGTCACCGATACCACCCTGGCACCTACCCCAGAACCCGACCCTGCTCACTCAGCAGGGGGGACAGATCTTGCATCCGCAACTGCAAACCCTAAATCTTGCAGCTTGGCTTATTCCTAGAATTCTCCCCCAGTGGCCAGCCTAAGCAAGCAGGTGCTAAATGTCATTCTTGAAGCCGAAAGACCCAGTACAAGGAAATCCTATGCTGATAAGTGGAAAAGGTATTGCTCCTGGATTCAGTCTAAAGGAGAGGGCACAACTCTGCCCTCCCTACCTCTAATCCTGGATTACTTAGCAGATCTACTCCACAGAGGCCTTTCCTTCTCCTCCATTAAGATTCATGCCTCTGCCATCTCGGCTCATTACAACTCAGAGCCACCCCTATTCTTTCACCCTCTCATCAAACAGTTCTTGAGTGGGGCAAACAACTTAAGGCCAGCAAGGAGAGCACCCACCCCTGCTTGGGATCTTAAGTTTGTACTGGAAAGGCTCACACTAACCCCTTTTGAGCCTGCAGCATCAGCAGACTTAAAATTCCTCTCTTGGAAAACAGCATTGCTCCTGGCCATCTCTTCAACGAGAAGAGTGTCTGAGCTACAAGCACTTATGGCAGTGGAACCCTTCATTATTTTTCATGCTGACAGGGTCTCCCTCAGGACTAATCCTTCCTTTATGCCCAAAGTGGTGAACAGTGTGGCTCTCAACCAATCTATCCATTTGCCAACCTACTTTCCTAATCCTCAAAATAAAGGGAAAAGGATCCTCCACTCCTTGGACATGCACAGACAGCTCAGATTCTACCTGGATAGGACTAAGCCCTTCAGGAAATCTGACCAGTTATTACTCAGTTTTGCACCAGGGGCAGAAGGCAAGGCCATTTCAAAACAGACAGTTTCCAAATGAATAGCACACTGTATCCATTTGTGTTACAAACACCATGGGAAACCAACCCCTCAGGGGTCAGAACACATTCCACTAGGGCAACTTCTACCTCTACAGCATTCCTCAGGGGAGTCCCTACCAGGAACATTCTGGAGGCTGCTACCTGGTGTTCTGTTCACACACATTCACCAAGCATTATCACCAGCCTATATTTTCCAAATCCGGGGTGGGTTTTGCAACTGCAGTCCTGCAAGGCATTCTAGCCAGCCCAAACACTTCTTCACTGCCTCCACCCTTCTACAGATTTGGGAATCAACCCAAGTGTGATGACTGCAACAGTGAAACATGAAGAACATAGTACAGTTGTGTACACTTACCATAAATGTAGATGTTTGAGTGTATTCACTGTTGCAGTCCTGGTTTCCCTCCCTCCAGCCCCCCTGCTCTATCTTTTCTGTGTATACTAGTCGCCCCTTTCAGGGGTATTGGTGTGGTATTTACTTTTTACTGGTGGTGATTTTTTTCCACCATAGCTCTTAGCTCCCTATTGGGGGGGGGGGCTCCTTACATTTGAGGCAAGAAACCCTGATGTAATGGCATCGGCTGCCTGTTTCTCTACCCCTGACAACCTGTTGTCAAACCTCGAGCGACAGCAACTGACGTAGAAATACTATGTCTCTGGTATTTGGGCTGACTGAGGGCTACCTGGAGGCAGATAACCCAAGTGTGATGACTGCAACAGTGAATACACTCGAACATCTACATTTATGCTAAGTGTACACAACTGTACTTTTCAAAGGAGCAGTGGTACGACATCTGGACTTTGTTGCATACTGAAGAATCATACAGAGGTTCTTAGATGTTTGCTCGGAATTGTTTCTATAGGTACATTTATACTCCAGGCAGACTTCAAAAAAAATGTTTAGGTGGTCAGCAAATTTTGGAGGTATGATGAAAAAGAGAGAGGAAATTGGTAGTGTTCTTTGAAAATGTAAAGAGTTGGTAGATTTTTAAAAACTCCCTACAGAGTACTTGTCCAAAATGTTGGTGGAGCAAATTGTAACGAAGGAAATTATTTTTTTCAGCTGGGAGGCAAGATCTAAATTGTACTAGATTTGGTAAAATCTTGCTAAGTTTAATGCTGTTGGCTTGCCAAAAAAAATAATTAGTTTAATATAAAATGGAAATCCAAATGTATACCAGTAGTAACTGAAGCAGTGAAAATTATAAAGGAGAGAAAGTGAGATGTCCTATTCAATGTTACAGCATTCTTTATATATGGGGTTGTATTCCGCCCAATTACCTGATGTCTAGCTTGTATACAAAAGCTTAAAGCCACTGCCTGTACATGGACGTTGCACGAAGGCGCAAATAACATTGGCCATAAAAGGGACATCTGCACGTACAATCTTCAGAACATTTTTGCTACCATTTGTAAAGGCTGACTTGTATGTTCGGTCTGCCATTTGATATTATTCGTTTCATCTTACAACTTCAGATAAGTACCCCCATAGAGGATTTAATTTGCTGCTACTGCCTCTTGTTGTTGTTAATGCCATCCAGAAAGGGCAAGTGTAGGTGCGGAAGGTAAATACCACATAAGGATAGTCACAAGCTTTGTTTGTTCTGTGTAGGGCTTACGCATGACCATCACTCTTGTTCTGCTTTCAGTCCTTAGTACCTAGGACGTTGCATAGTCATCTGTTGGCTTTAAACCTTTATTTAGAAAAACAGTGACTCAAATGTCTGGCTAGGGGCGCAGTGGAGGGTTCCGGGAATTGTTCTGAGCAGTCTGTGAAGAGGAAGGTCAGCAAAGCTAGGCCTGAAACCTCTTCTGCTGTGTCTTCTCCCTCCGATGTACCCCTTGAGGTTGGTAAAAACCTGGTGGTGTGTTTGGATTTAGGGTCTGCTTTGGTGGGTACCATAGTGGAAGCCGTGAGGGTTGGGGATCCTAGCACATGTTCTTCGTGTTTCACTGTTGCAGTCATTACATTTGGGTAATCTGCTGACAGGTTGCCCTCAGTCAGCCTGATTAACAAAGTCTTGGGTCCTGCGTCTGTTGCTGTCCCTTCTTCCATGACGTCAGGTCGTCAGGGGTATAAAACATGCAGCCGACGCCATTACATCAGTCTTTCTTGCTGCGCGGTGCCCGAAGCAGAAGCAGTTCGCTAGTGCCAGTCTTTTTTCTTTTTCGAGTTTCAGAACCAGTCTTCAACTAAAAGCCAAGTACCCTGTTGGGGAAACTTTTTCTTGCTCCTTACCGATGTCAGTAAAAGTTAATAATTGCATTACTTGTGGGAAGCAAATACCTCATAAGGATTTTCATTTGTACTGTATTCCTTGCCTAGGCCCTGACCAAAACGTGCCTTGCTGTCGGTTTTGTGCTAAATTTAATCAACGCACGATTAAACGTCGGTATATTTTTGCTTCTTAATATTTTGGCTCAAGATTTAACTATCCAGAAATGTCATCAGTTAGCAATCCGACTACCGGAATACCTAAAAAACGCAAAGAAAAAGACAGAGACAGACTGTCGAGGTCCAAAACCGACAACGACTCTTCTCCTAAGCCAGTCGCCGGTTCGCTGGTACTCAGTGAGGCGCTTTCACAGATCCTGATACCCGCTACTTCTGATTCGCAGGCCACTACTGAGACCCATTCGGAGTCTTGTATGCTGCGAGATGCTTCAATTATGGAACCCACGGATGTCTCTACCTTAGATGGGTCTGGAGCCGCTGTGCAGGCACTGGCTTCTGAGGGTGTTTTCAGGCCTACAGATTTGTATACAAGACTGATACTATCTTCAAAACTAAGGCCAAAATCTAAATCTATGTCTAAAAAACCGATGCCTGGGCCACATGTGCAGGCCCCTATGCCTAAAATACAAATGATCAAAATGGCTGAAGATTTAATTACTCTGATCAGGGGTAGCCAACCTCCTCCTTCTAAGAGGCCTAGACAAGACATTGATTATGAATCTTCTAAACAGGATTCTATTTCTTCTGACTCTTCTAATGAGCAGGATTTGTCTATTCCTACTTATGAGGACTCTGATGCAGAGGATTCCATTCCTTCTGCCTCTCCCTCTGAGGATTTTTCTTTTGGGGAAACTTTGCATGCCTTAAGGGAACATTTCCACTGGGAAAGTCAGTATTTCTCTGAATCTAAAAAGAGACTTTGGGATTTTCTTCTACTTCCTCAGCATAGGCCCTTGGCTATACCTCCTGTTCTAGACATTGTTGATGATGTATTTTCAGAATCTAGTATGACTCCTGATTCTCTGCCTCCGGCTCCTTGTAAGCCAGACAGATACTACAGAGTTCCTGACTCCCACAAATTCCTTTTCAAAAACGCTATTGCTGATCCTGAAACCATTTCTCAGGATACCAAGGGCATTAAGGCCTCTACTGCCAAAAATCCTATCCCTTCTGATAGAGACTCCAGGACGCTGGATAGATGGGGTAAGAAGGTTTACACGTCTGCAACCTTGGCAATCGGGGCTTTAAACTGTCAATTTCATATGCTTAAGTATCAACAGCATATTATGGGACTACTTAAACAGAAAATGATGTTAATGTCTGACTGTGTGGAAAATAAAGAATTACAGGATTTATTGCATTTGGCTGAACAAGTTGGAAAACATACTTTGCAATGTGGTTTTGATTCCTTGGAGGCCTCTTACAGGGCTGCTGTAACTGGATCTGTGCTAAGAAAGCATGCTTGGCTCAAAGAGCAAACTTTGCCTGACTAGGTTAAAGCAAAATTGTTGGATGCTCCTTTACAACAGGACCTTCTCTTTGGTAATAAGGCTGAAGAAGTGTGAAAAGGAAGATGGAAGATAAAGCTAAATCTATGCAAACTGTGAAAGATTTCTTACAAGTCCAACCTCCAAGATTCAGTAGGCACTGGCCTACTAAGAACTGGTCCTTTCCAGTCCCCTCGAGAGCCACTCAAGTCAAATCAAGACATTCCAAAGGCTCCAGGTTTCAGTCACAAGGAACATTTAGAACAAAACAATGGGGTTGCCTCCACCTCCAAATCTGGAAGCAACAAGGCACCTCCCTATGGTAAGCAGTTTCAATGACTTCCCTTTACAATTACCAAGCAACTTACCTTAGCCGCCCCTTTGGGGGGAAAAACTAGCACTTCATGCACGAAACTGGCAACTTATTACCCAGGACAAATGGGTTTTAAATATAGTATCCCAGGGATACAGATTTCACTTCCACACGTTGCCAGTCCCAAACGGATGGCCGGCCAGATCTGCCCCCAAATCAGTGGGCAGAGGCCCAGAAACAAGTTCTGTCCCTCATGAACAATGGGGGCTATTCAACCAGTACCAGAAGAGGAAAAGGGACAAGGTTTCTTTTCCAGACTTTTCCTGGTACCCAGAAAAGATGAATCATGGCATCCAATTCTGGACTTATCCACTCTAAACACATTTCTGGACATTCCAAAATTCAAGATGGTGACTCTTCAACAGTTACTACCTGTGCTAGGCAAAGATGCCTGGTTGGTAACTCTAGACTTAAAAGAGGCTTACCTGCATATCCCAATCAGGGAATCTTGCAGAAGATACCGCTGCTTCAAAGTAGGCTACTTGCATTACCAGTTCTCTGCACTGCCGTTTGGCTTATCTACTGCGCCCAGGGTCATCACAAAGTGCCTGGCACCAGTAATTGCATTTTGCAGGCAAAGAAATATTCAAATATATCCATACCTGGATGACTGTCTAATTCAGGCAGAAAACAAGGACATTCTTCTAAAGCACCTGGTGTTTGTAAAAAGGGTTCTAACTTGTCTAGGGTACACCATAAACGAAAAGAAATCACAACTGGTACTTTAAAAAATTACATTCCTGGGTGCAAGCTTGAATACAACTGCCCAGATGACTTGCGTTACGCCAGAAAAGCAAATTCAATTGATGAGTTACTTCGAACAGGTGGCCACAAAAACCCAGCTGTCTGCAAGACAAATTCTGCAGGCTTTGGGGTTCATGGCCTCCTGCATTCTTCTAATTCCATATGCAAGACTGCATATGAGGAAACTTCAGTGGTACTTAAAAAGTTTATGGAGTCAACATTGTCATAGCCTGGAAACAATGATTCCAATTGTACCTTGCCTGCAACTAGAGTTCCTATGGTGGACAGAAGCCTGCCACCAAAACAAGGGACAGCCGTTCACTCCACCCCCTGCTGCCCAAACCGTAACAACAGACTCATCAGACTATGCTTGGGGGGCTCATCTGGCAGGGAAGTGCATTCAGGGCAAATGGAACCCAAATCAAATGCACCTACATATCAATCAGAAGGAGATGCTAGCTGTACAGAATGCTCTGACAGCCTTCAAGGACTACCTTCATCCAGGACAACTAATGATAAAGACAGACAACACCACAGTTATGTAGTACATAAACAAGCAGGGGGGGTACACATTCCTACCCCCTTTACAGACTAGCCATGGCATTGTGAAACACGGCCTTGACCTATCAGATACAACTACAAGCTCAATTCCTGCCAGGAAAGCTAAATACTCTGGCAGACGAACTAAGCAGAAATCTTATGGACCCTCACGAATGGAAATTAGAACCATAAGTTTTCAACATGTTGACACGCAAATGGGGGAACCCAGACATAGATCTTTTTGCCTCACCCCAGAACTATCAGTTGGACAAATTCTGCACAATAATTCATCACAAAAAAGCTTGGAAAGTGGATGCTCTATCATTCAGCTAGAAAAACCTATCAGTCTATGCATTTCCCCCTATGCCTCTGCTCTCCAAAGTTCTACTAAAAGTCAAACAGGACAAACCGAAAATGATTCTGATTGCTCCAGACTGGCCTTGCCAACACTGGTACCCACTCCTGCCCAATGTGTCACACCTTCCTTTGTGGCACCTGCCTCAGACACCTTACCTACTTTCTCAGCAGAACTGCCAAATTCTGCACACTCCACTCCAAACTTTGAATCTTGCAGCGTGGCTAATCAGCTAATTTCACCCTTGGCATCCTCAGCAAACCAGTGATGGATGTCATTTTGGAAGCTTGAAGGCCTAGTACCAGAAAATCTTATGCTGACAAATGGAAAAGATTCTGCACCTGGAACCAATCACAAGGAATAAGCACAGCAATTCCCAATATTCCTCAGATTCTGCAATACTTAACTGAGATGCTTCACAAGGGCCTATCTTTTTCTTCCATAAAAATCCATGCGTCTGCCATTCCAGCTCATTACAACACAGAACCTCCTCTCTTCTCTCATCCTCTGCTAAAGCAGTATCTCAGAGGGGCCAAAAATTTAAGAGCTCCCAGGAGAGCACCAACTCCTGCATGGGACCTCAATTTTGTGTTGGAAAAACTCACTCTCCCTCCTTTTGAGCCAGCTGCTACTGCAGACCTAAAATTTCTGTCATGGAAAAACAGCTTTCCTTTTAGCAGTCACTTCAGCTAGAAGGATTTCAGAATTACAGGCTCTTATGGCAGTAGAGCCTTTCATTATTTTTCATCCGGACAGGGTGGCTCTCAGGACCAATCCATCTTTCATGCCTAAGGTGGTATCCAGTGTGGCTCTTAATCAGACCATTCATCTGCCAACTTTTTTCCCCAATCCACAGAACAAGGGTGAGTGGATTCTGCATTCATTGGGTGTACACAGACAACTTAGATTCTACTTAAACAGGACGAAATCTCTAAGAAAATCTGAGCAACTATTGGTGGCATTTGCTGCAGGGGTAGAGGGAAAAGCTATTTCAAAGCAGACTATTTCCAACTGGATAAGCCATTGCATTTATTTCTGCTATATGCACCATGGTAAACCTATCCCCAAGGGGATCAGGTCTCATTCCACCAGGGCCGTAGCCTTTCTCAGAGGGGTTCCTACCAGAGACATTATAGAAGCTGCTACCTTGGAGCTCAGTTCATACGTTCACCAAACATTACCATTTACCTCTCTTCTCTAAATCCAGAGCTGGCTTTGCCACTGTTGTCCTGCAGGGCCTTATAGCTGCTCCTAACGCTGTATAAATCCATCCTCCCAACCATAGCTTTGAGATTCTACCCAAATGTAATGACTGCAACAGTGAAACACGAAGAACATAGTACAGTTGTGTAAACGTACCATAAATGTAGATGTTCGAGTGTATTCACTGTTGCAGTCATGGTTACCCACCCTCCAGCCCCCTGTTTTTTCTCTTACTATACCTCTCCTTTCTTTTACTTTGCTTAAAAGCCTTTTTGGGTGTATTTGCTTTTGTTTGGAACGTATGGAAAACGTGTAAAACACTGTTTTATTCGGTATTCACCACAGATAAATGTTAAGCGCTTTCATCATGTCTAGCATGACTTCATCAGAACAATTTAAAATACTGACTTCCTCTGTTTAAATACCCACTCCCACCTATCAAATCACATCCAATTTTTGGTGTAGTTAATACGTTCTTACAAAGGTGAAAAAAATAATTAATTAAAGAAACAAGCAGAAAAATAATGAGTTTTATAATTAAATTGTAATTGTTTATTTATGTACTTGATTTTATGCATTTTTTTCACCTTTGTAAGAATGCATTAACTACACCAAAATTTGGATGTGATTTGATACGTGGGAATGGGTATTTAAACAGAGGAAGTCAGTATTTTAAATTGTTCTGATGAAGTCATGCTAGACATGATGAGAGCACTTAACGTTTATCTGTGGTGAATACCGAATAAAACACCTGACATCTAGGGCAAGAAAAACTGATGTAATGGTGTTAGCTGCATGTTTTATACCCCTGACAACCTGAAGGGACAGCAACCAACACAGGACCCAAGACTTTGTTAATCAGGCCGACTGAGGGCAACCTGCCAGCAGATTACCCAAATGTAATGACTGCAGCAGTGAATACACTCTAACATCTACATTTATGGTAAGTGTACACAACTGTACTATCTGAGGCTATGCAGACATCAGGTTTGGATGACTTGGGGGAGCCACAGTTTATTTTGGAGGACTCTGGAACCATTCCTGTCCCTTAGTCTAAGGATGTATTGGACATTAGGCTTATGTCTGCCCATTCTCCTCAACAGGAGAAGCATGTGAAAAAGAAGCAAAAGACCAGGCATTACCACGGTTACTCTAGACCTTCAATGGAGTGAGATGCTTTCTCACAGGGTCTCATTAAGGCTGTTCTGGCCTTGAGGCCTCCAGCTTTGGCTTCTCCTGTTTCAGCACCTGCTTTTACCTCATCTCCTGTGATGCTGTCGGGGTTGTCTGTTGTCCAGGCTGTGGAATACGAGTTTCAGGACTCTGATTCTGAGGGTCTTCTTCAGATGATGACTCTTAAGCGTACTCCACCCAGATTCTTTCCTTCTGGAGATGAGCTTCTCCAGAGGAAGAATCTAAAAAGGGGATTCCCCCATAGAAGCTCTTTACTTTGGGGAAACTATAAATAAAATTAAGGAATTCTTTGAGTGGGATTCTTCCCTAATCTCAGAGGCACAAAAAAGATATTATGATCTTCATTTGGATGCTCCTGCTTCTTAAGCAGTCCCTCTAGTACTCCCAGCTTTCTTGGATGCCTTCACATCTGCCTCTAAAATCCCAGACTCCCAAGCTCCTGCTCCCAAGAGGCCTGACCAATTTTCTAAGGTCCCTGGGGATTGTTTTTTTTTTTTAAATGCCCTTCGACTGATCCAGCTGTGGCCTCCATTACTTCTGACAAATCTTCCCGGATGTCTCCTTCTACAAAGTTGCTTCCTTCTGACACGGAAAGTAAATTTTTAGAAAGGTTGGGAAAGAAGGTCTGTACTTTTTCCACCTTGGCTGTCAGAGCCATTAACTACCAGACATACATGTTTAGGTATGCCCTGGCTTTACTTTCTCAAGCTTCCCAGGTTCTTTCCCAGTTACCTGACTCAGAGGGGTAAGCACTGACTCTCTTGTCTGTTTCCTCCCAGGTAGCTAGACACTCAATTAAATGTAGTTATAATGGAGTAGAGACATCTTCCAGGGCAGCAGCTTCTGTTCTCAAGAGTCATTATTGGCTACGTCTCCAGGCACTCCCTGGTGACATTAAGGCCAAGTTGCTTGATGCCCCTTTGGACAATTCTGCCCTCTTTGGCAAAACAGCTGCAGAACTTTTAAATCTCTGAAAGAAAAAGGTAAAGAACTCCAGGATTTGAAACGCTTGTTTCCTCTGTCCCTAAATTTCATAGGAATTTCCCTGCCAAGACTCCTTTTGTCAGGAAAGTTACTTGTTCCTCTTCTTCTGCTCCTACTACTAGGCCACATAAGTCTTACAGAAGACCCCCACAGTCTAAGGGTGTTGCTTCTGCTCCTTCTCCTCAGCAGCCCTTTCAGCAAGGGAAAGTTCTCTGTAACACTCGGCTCCCTCTTCCAAGTCATATTCCTTTATCTCTTCGCCTTTGTCTTTCCCTGTCAGCTTGGATGGAAATCACTTGGGATTCCTAGGTGATTTCAGTTATCCAAAAAGGATACTTTATGACTTGGAAGGCTCTTCCTCCCTTTCAGGGGATTCCTCAGCCTCCCCCCAGTCAATTGCATCTGTTTTCTCTGTTGCTTGTTCAACTTTCCAGCCAAGGCACCATTCAGGCTGTTCCTTCAGCCAGCAGTGAAAGGGGTTTTATTCCAGAATGTTTCTTGTCCCAAGAAAAAATGGTCCTTGGAGGGCCTATTCTAGATGTTTCCATATTAAACACTTTCCTGGCGGTGCCTTCTTTCAGGATGCTATCTCTGTGATCTCTTCTTCCCTTGTTTCCCCATCAAGCCTTCCTAGCCTCTCTGGATCTTGAGGATGTTTATATATGTATCCTTATTCATGCACAATTAAGGAAGTTCTTGCATTTCTCTGTGAGTTCTTTGCACTTTCAGTTTTCTGCCTTGCCTTTTGGTCTTTCCATTGCTCCAAGAGTATTCACAAAGTTCCTAGACACAGCCATAGCCTATCTGAGGCTGAAAGGGCTACAGATTTACCCCTACTAGGAAGATCTGCTCTTTTTGGCCAGCAGTCCAGACTTGTTACTCCAACAACTAGACATACCAATTCCTTTTCTGCAGGGCCTAGGTTCATACCTCAAGTCAGGATCTCATATTCCTGAGGTGGAGGTTCTGGACAAACTTGGTTTTCTTTCCTTCAGAAAATGCAAATTCCCTCCTAGCATACATGGAGTCTCTTCTGCTCCTTTATTCCATCAGGGCCAGGGAGCTTCTGAGACTGCTGGAGTTCGTGACCTCTACAATCCCCATGTTGCCTTTTGAGAATCACACATGAGAAAGTTCCAGTGGTTCCCGAAGACAAATTGGTCCCAACATGCTCATCCTTTAGATGTCTTGATCCCTCCTCTTCTCTGCCATTGGTGGATGCAGCAACTCCGTCAGAACCCTGGCTTACTACTTCATGTACCTTAGCCAGCTCAGCAGCTCTTCACAGATTCTTCAGACTTAGGTTGGGGGAGCATCCTTTTCTTCCACGAAGATGCAGGGTCTTTGGTCCCCCTCTCAAAAGAGGGAGCACATCAGCATCAGAGAGACGAGGGCTGTGATTTTAGCCTTGCAGATATTTCATCCTCTATTCTTGACAGGACCCCTCAGGATTCTTACAGACAATGCTACTGTCCTTTGGTACATAAACAAGCAGGGTGCACAAAATCTTACCTTCTTTGTCACCTAGCCATCAAAGCATGGGAATTGGCTGTTCAGTACAAATGACACTGCATGCTGTGTACCTTCCCTCTGCTCAGAATTTGGTGACAGACGCATTAAGCAGATCCATAACGCAATCTGAGTGGATGCTTCACAGGGATGTATTCCTGGATGTAGTTCACTGCTGGGGTACACCAGAATTGGACTTTTTTTTTGTTTCCCCTTTGAACAGACACCTTTCTCTTTTCTTTTGTGCCAGGGTCCCTCACCCTCGGGCTTGGAAGGTGGATGCTCTGTCCTTTTCATGGACTGGGATGTTTCTTTATGCATTCCCCCTTCCCTCTAATTCAGAAATTCGTATTGAAAATTATACAACTAAATCCATCCAACTAAAATACCTATACTCTCTAACCTCATTTCACCATACAACAACCTGAAACATCTACTCTCTTCCAACAAACTACTGATTAATATAACCAAACCCTCTAACTTTGCAGGTGACTGTCTCTTTTCCAACTCTGTTGGAAAAATGTGGAACAATCTACCCTCTGATATCACATCTTTATCCTCTCTCCCACTTTTTAAAAGACAGTTGAAAATTCATCTCAACAAACACTGGCTTTGCTCCTGCACCAACCCAGCTTAACTCTTCCACTTCCTCTCAATCTATTCTTCTTCCTTAAGTCTTACTTTCTCTGCTCCCTTACCCTTGTAAGGTCTACCTGATATAACAACTTTATAGATATAGGTTATCCCTCGCATACTGTATAACTATAACAAAAAAAAAAAACCTATATTTAAGATATTCTGTTCATTATATTTTTTGATTTTTGCTCCGATTGTATTTGTGTACTTAGTGTAATCACAACCTCTTTCTCTACCTGTTTGTATTGTATTGCCTATCTTTGTTTAAACTTATGATAACCATTGGAGCTTTTCTCCCCGGGCCTCTACTGAAAATGGACGTATATCCAGCTAGACTAGCCCGGTCAACAAATGTAAAATAAAATAAATACAAGAAAAAACAAAAATTTTAGTAGTGACCTGCTTTTTGCCAAGACAGCACTGGGTTCCCTCTTTTGTGATTAGTCAAGAGCCATCACCACAAGTTACCTCATCAGGTGGACCTACTCACTCAGGGTATGGGGTCTTTGATTTACCCACATCTGTCAGCTCTGCAAATGACCTTGTGGGTGACCAACTTTTGATCCCTTTCAGGCACCTGTTTTCTAGGATTTTGCAGGAGGCCAGGAAACCCAATACTAGAAAGTCTTACATTTCCAGGTAGAAAAGATTTTCTATCTGGTGCCAACAAGAAATGAATATCCTTTCTTTGCGGTTGTTCCTTTAATGCTTTCTTACCTGTATGAGTTGTTTAACAGTGGTCTTTCCTATTCCTCAGTCAAAGTCCAGTGTTCTGCCTTGTCTGATTGCTTGCCATTATTTCCCCCCTTACCTTCCAGGATAGAGGTTAAGCTTTTTCTTAAAGGCGTCCTACACATGAAACCTCCTAGGAAACCAGTTCCTGTACGGGATCTTAACTGTGTGTTAGAAAAGCTTACTGAGGCCCCTTTTGAGCCAGCAGCCTATGCTTCTCTACAGTTTTGTACTTGACAGTACTCCTAGTAGCCTTAACCTCTACTAGGAGGGTCTCTGAAATTCAGGCATTGATGCCCCTCCTTTTTGGTTTTCCACAAGGATAGCGCATCTTTGAGAACTAGTCCATCCTTTATGCCTAAAGTGATAAATGAGGTGTCTTTTAATCAGTCTATCCAGTTACCTACTTTCTTCCCCTAGTGAGACATAGTTGTTCAGAGATGAGATATAACAGAGAGTATTAGATGGATGAGAGAGAGGAAGGCAGAATATAAGAGAGTCATTAGAGAAAGAGCTAGGGTCTTGTAGTAGGAAAGGTTAGATTTCAGTATGGAGAGAGAATAACATATAAAATTGGGGATGCAAGTAGTGAAGTTTGTTAGCTAGGACTTGGACAGTTACATAGCCAGGTATCATTTAGGTAAGTTTTTAGTGATTTTTTTTAAATTGCGACGGGGAGGGTATTGCCGGGATGTTTGTGGGCAATGTTAGAGTTTGAAGGAATATCGGCTGAGCTTTATTTTATTTATTCATTTTATGTGATGTATGCAGCTTGGACTAGTTTGTGTGTTTTGTGTGACATTTCTGGACTGAGGTCAGGAGCTAGTCAAATAGTTGCTTGACAATTCCATTCCATTACAGTTCAGTTTGCATTCTTACTGAAGTGGTACCTTTGCAAAGAGACTTGTTAGAATAAAATTGGTGGAAATTACTTCTGAATAAGTTTTTATAATCAGTTTATGAAAAGACCCACAGACTTTTTTTTTCTGTTTAGACCCAGCATTTTGGTAGATAAATTTCTAACATAGCCGAATGTAACTTTCCATTCTCTTATTTGTGAAAAAGGCTGATAGAAGTCTATTGTTAAAACTAGAGTACGCATTTCCAGTTGTAGCCTTTAATGCCAGTTACAATATAAAATTATAACACTTCATGTTTGTCAGAAGATTTCATAAACACAGGGTTGTAGTGTAGTCAGAGCTTTATCCATCTGTACTATCAGAGCTGGTGAGAGTTTAAATATTACTGTATTTCAGAATTACCGTATGGTAGTCCTCATTGCTTTAGTGATAACTTTTTGTGAGATTTCTCACTTCGATTGATGATGATCATTCCCAGTGCCGCAGTAGCTTTTAGGCTATATTAGTTGTCTTGCCCTAGACAAAACAACCAACCAGGTTCTAAAGCTCTGGCTTCCTCCCATACTTCAACTCTGACTCTGCTTGGTCAGCTCTGAGAAGAGAAAATTGGCAGTCAGAGTGAAAATTTTCAGCACTTTCTTGCTACCTTGTGAAGAAGCAGCTCAAAGGCTTCACAAGACCAGAAAACTGCACTTCAGCTCCTTTCTGGCAGAGACGTTTCCTTTGGGGAACCTTTCCACAAAGAAAATGTAATATTTTGATATATGTTATACAGAAAGAAAAAAAAAATGTTTTTACTTTAAACTACTGTAGTGGCTGTGGTGTTTTAAGAAACGTGCATTTTTTTAGTATTGGAAGTTTCCTGTCAGGGACTGCTATTTTTAGCTTATGCTGATTTGGGGGGTTATTTTGTAAGGGAATGTATTACTTGTGTGTTCTTTAATGTTCTTAAACTAAAGATTTGTGAGACAGCTTTTATCTGGGACAAGAAATCCTGTGAGTGAAATAGTGCTTGTGCTATGCTGTGACAACTTGCCTGCCATTATTTTCTGTCGGATTAATTTAATTCAAAAGGGGTTCTGACAGGAATTTCATGCACTGCTTATGCCTTAGTGCTTTGGGTACATTTAATGTTTCTGAAAGTGCAAGTGTGCTGTTCATGCAAGCTATTTGTCATCTTACTTTCTGACCATCATCTTCAGTGATTTTTACCTGCATTCAATGCATCCTCCTTATTCACAGTATGGATACTTATCCCACTCCTGCTGTCTTAACTTCCACTGTTCCTAGAAAGAAAAAAACTTGCCAGAGAGCATTTGCCTTTGCAAGTAATGGGTGACTCTAGTGGTCAGAAGTTGTCCTCAGACCACTCCCTTAACTTTGTGGCTTCCTCTGGTGTAGTACTTTGAACGACTATGAACCAGGCAGTCCGCAAAATCCTCTTCAGCTGTTCGTGTCTGAGACGGGCATGGGAAAACTATCATTACTTGAGCACAGAGATTTACAGTAGGATGCTGCTGGATGTCTGGGGGACATGACCTCTTGATAGGGCAGATATTCCTTCTCCAGGTCTGTCACTCAAAATACATGCAAAGAAAAATGATAAACTTTGTCTGAATATAAGGTATTTATAAGAAAAGATGAATTTCTTATCTTAGCCAAAAAAATTACTACAGTCAGACAATCCTGTTACACAGAATACAACACTTTTGTATATCGGGTCTGTCAAAATATTCCTGAGAAAAACGTGTCAGATGATTCTAAAATAGAGAATTCTTCTATAGATTTACAAGCTCAAAACCTTTTTGAGGAAAACTGGTCAGTACAACCTTACCTGGAGAAATTTTCTGATATTGCCAATTTTTCATTTCGTCCTCACATGTGGGTTCAAATCCTAACCATCTGATCCAGCTCGGCTGTTAGTAAGCTCAAGGCAACCAAAAAGATCTTGGATACCTCTCCTTACCCACAATGCACCTCTCCCTGTTACCTCAGATCTCGCTTGCCGCTTTGGGAAGATGTGGTCTAACCATTAGCTCTTGGGTTTTTTCAGGTGATATTTTCAGTTTTCTCAGCCTTTTCCTTAGGCAATTCTTCCTTTTGCTGTCGTTAGTGTAGTTCCTTTCCTCCTCATTTATCTCTTTAGACTTTTTTGTATCTGTGCTACTATTGTTAGTACCCATTCCCCACCTTCTCTGAATCATCTTACTTATTTTTAAATGTTTACTTTTGATTATTCTTCCTATCCATGTCTGTGTGTGGATATGTGTGTTTGTGTGCTCTCAGCTTCCTTTTATGTCTTGCCGTGGCCATGAAACAAGATAAGCCTGCAGGTTTCAAGAAGTGTACTAAGTGCAGTCACAAAATGCCACACAGTGACTTGCACACTGTGTGTGTACTGCCTGGACCCACATCATCTTCAGGAAGACTGTGCAATATGTCATCCCTTCAGCGTCTGGGCTGTGGTTGAAAAGAAGAACAAACTTATTCTTAAGAGGTTATTACCACCTTTTTTTTTTTTTTAGTGAGGCCATTTCTGCTGGTACCCCTAAATCTGTGATAAAACCTATGCTGGCTTATTCAATTCGAGCCCAGCTTCTTCTGCCTCTAAATCTGCTGATAGAGGGAAGAAGAGACCTTCCTCGGCTCCATCAGAGCTAAGATCTAAATCTTCGAAAGCTTCCATCTCCATGACTCATTTGGGGCTTTAGCCACTGAGTGCTTCATCCTCAGATCTGGCCTCTTCAGCTCCAAGCCTCTCCCATCTGGATAGGTCTGAGCCATTGCAGTCCGATCCGATCTCCAGTCCTTTCAGGCCTGTAACTTCACTCCCAAGGACTTGGTACTCTCCTTTTGCGGACACTGTGCCTTCGAGAGTTCTGTCTCCTAGAGCAGACCAAGATCTTCTTTAGCTTCTTCTCATTTTACCAGAAGCCTTATAGAAGAAGACGTGGAATGAATGGTCCAGAAAATGTTGATGGCACAGGGCATTACTAAATCCCCCTTTGCTTTGACCTAAATGGTCTTAGGCTTTTTCTGAGCCATCCACTCCCCCTTTGGTTTCTCCTCTGACTTCAGGGCAAGTCTCGGACCCCTCGAATCTGATATGCCTGACAACAACTTGCTCGGATCCGAAGATTTCTTTTATCTCTGATCGGACTTTTGTTCAGAGATGTTTGGCCTTCCTGGAGCTGAGGAACTCTTGGAGCTGTAGCAAACCAGGTGGACCTTGAATGTGAGTGACACCCAGACCCTTCTGAGCCATCTCTGGATTTTAGGGCTTCCGCTCAGGTGAGTTTGGTGCTGGCTTCAACCTCAGGTGAGCTATCTTCAGAGCTGGTGAGGACCCCTCCCTGCAAGCTTGGCTTGTCAGAGACCGGCTCCCTTGCCACTTGGGAGCAGTCAGCTTTCAGGGCTCGGGAGAGAGCCATTGCTACCTCTGCAACATGAAGTCACCTCCCACTTTGGATCCTCAGTCCCATTTACCCCCCCCCCCTCCACGGCACACCTCTTCTAACCAGGATATTCTACAGGAACAGCAAGACCTTAAGCTGCAGGATAACTGTTGGGGTACCCCGCCTCTTCTGATACCACCCCAGAGTATTCCAATGAGGAAGTCGCTCGGGAGAGGACCTGCAAGAAGAAGCATTTGGATTCCACTGAGGAGTCAGCCACTGAAGACACTGACCTTGATGAGGGAGAAAGATCCCCACAGTCACCTCTTCAGGATGTCTCTTTTGGGGACATCCTGGAGATTTTAAAACAGAGAGGTGGCTGGCAATCCAGTAATACTTCACCTCAGGAGTCAGTGTACCTGATGGTCTTTGGATCCTGATCGCCTACCTCCTGGGTCACTCCGCCCATGGATGATAGAACTGCTCATAGAACTGCTCTCTCTGTGGGTGTGGGAGAGCCCAGATTCTACTGTGCCAGTTCCCCGGAACCTAAACAAGGTTGTCGCAGCACCAGCCAACAAAGCTTTTTGGAAAAAAGGGGTTACAGTATATGCCATGGTGGTGGCGGCAGATACTAAAAAGGAGCCATCTGAAGAGAGTTCCGCTATTCATCCTCTAAACAAGGATTCTAGGACTATGGATAGATGTAGGAAGTGACTCTCTTCTTCGGTGAACTTTGCCTTGTGATCACTGAATTACCTGTCCCCATTTCAGTAGGTTACAGTGGGATCTGATCAAAGAGCTCTCATGTACCCTTGAAGGAGCCATAGCTGAGGGAGTTTGAGAGAAGGTTACTTCCCAGCTGGCAACCTAACATTCTGTAGCTAACTATTCTGTGAGGCTTATCGCTCATACAGCTGAAGGAACGAGTAGAGTGGTGAGTCACAGCATATCGATAAGATGGCATACCTGGATGAGCCTGTGTGACTTCGCAGAGCCTTTTAAGTCTTTTGCCAGTGCTCCATTTTACAGAAAGTCCCTTTTTGATCCCAAGGTCAAAGACATGCTATTCAGGTGTGAAAAGGAGGGTAAGACTCTTTCTGCAGTGGGCATATGTTTTTCTCCCCCCTCAGAGACCATACCCTAAATATCAGAGAGGATGTGGCAAAATGTGGTTCAAGAAATCACAGGGGTCTTACCAGAGCACACATGGACAGAGTTCCCCTGGGGGCAGACGGGGGAACAATTCTGGAAGACTCTGCCATCAAAGCAGAGGCGACCCACAGAACCAGTGGTCTAGAGAGCCCTTCTTTGGGAGACACTTCCAGCGCTCCTGAATGGAGGCCCGATTGCCCACCTCTGAAGGCATTTGGGGGGGGGGTCGACTGTGCTGCACTGGAGAGCCTGGCTAAAAATAACCAATGATTTATGGGTGCAGAGGATAATATCTAGAGGATGCCTAATTCCAGTCTCCCAAGACTCTTCCCCTCAGCAGAAGAATCCCGGGCATTCCACCCAGTCAAAGGGATTAGGCAGTTATCCAAATTCAGAAACTGCTGGACAGGAGAGTCATCCAAGATGTCCCCCAAATCAAAGAGGATTCGGAACATACTCTAGGTTCTTTTTAATTCCAAAGAAAATGGGGGACTGGAGACCAGTTCTGGATCTCAGCAGATTAAACAAGTCAGTTCAACGCCACAAGTTCCAAATAGTCAGGGTACAGTCCATACTTCCTTTCTTGGAACAGGATGACTGGATGTGCTCCGTAGGCATTCAGAATGCATACTACTACATAAAAATGGTCAGGCATTCCAGACGATATTTTTACTTCTGGCTGGGAGGCAGTTATTTCCAGATGTTCTTTGTGTTTCACTGTTACAGTCCATCACCTGTGGATTATCCCTGCTGTGGTAGCCATCGGCCAGCCCGAATACCAGAGTCATTGTTTTTCTGCGTCAGCTGCTGTCACTTGTAGACTGATGTCAAGTCATCAGTGCTGTAAAGCAAAGCAGCTGATGTCATTGCATCAGTTTTTCTTGCCATGGAGCCTGTAGCAGAAGCATTTCACAAGTGTGCTGGTTGGTCGCTACCAAAGCTCGGATTACAGGTAAAAACGTCTAAAGCTAAGTACCTCATTGGGGATCCTTTTTTTCTTGCACTAACCGATGTCCAAAAAAGTGAGCAATTCTCATCTGTGGAAAGCAGATCCCACACCGAGACTTCCATTCATACTGCGTCACTTGTTTAGGCCCAGACCATGACATCCCCCCCTTTGCTGGTTGTGTTCCCTTTTTAATGCGAGAACAATCTGTCGTAGAGCTCTTATTGTAGACTGGTATTTTCATCAGCCGTCTTTAGAAATGGCATCTGTCAGCCAAAAATACATAGACATTCTGAAAAAACTTAGGGATAAAGATAGAGACAAGACCACACAAGGCTAAGCTTTCAGACGACTCTACCGCTAAGCAGGTCATCAGTTCTCCAGAATTCAGTGATGTGCTTTCGCAGCCCCTGATGCACAATATGGTGTCTATGCAGGCCTGTACTGATACCCTTTCCGAGTCTGGTATGCTGTAGAAATCTTCTTTGTATTCCAAGCCTTTGGTTGTCTCTGCCTCAGTTGGGTCTGGAGCAGCGACTCGGGCACTGGCTTCCGAGGAGGCCTTTCGTACTACCAATTCTAGACAAAAAAATGACATCTTCTCATCCGACTACCATTTCTGTCAGACTGATGGATACTCTTAGGACTAGAAGCCAGGCCACTCCTAGAAAATCTACCTCTAGCCACCATCTTCCTCCTGCACCACCACCCCAAGCCCAAATGCTTAAGATGGCTGAGGATCTTGTTTCCCTTACCAGGGGCAGTCAGGCCACAACTTCTAAAAGGAAGACACCCTTCTCCTGAACTAATGACAAAGCAGGATTCTGAGGAATCTGATGATTCAGATTTTGAAGAGGAACGACAACTTCTGACTGCTTATGAGGATTCAGATGCAGAGGAACCTGTTCCTTCTGCCTCCCCACCAGAAGACCTTTAATTTGGGGAAACCCTTCACACCCTCAGGGAACATTTCCACTGGGAATCTCAGTACTTCCCTCAATCTAAAAAAAGCTAAGAGAGTTTCTAGACCTGCCCCAGCACAGACCCCTGGCCATCCCCCCTATCTTAGAAGTGGTGGATGATATTTTCTGTTAATCCAGCTTTGCCCCTGATGCCCTCCCCACCTGCTCCCAGTAAACATGACAGGTATTATAGAGTACCGGATTCCCACAAATACCTGTACAAAAATCCTGCTGCAGACCCGGAGGTCATTACACAGGGACCTAAAGGAGCTAGGGCTAGTTCTGCAAAGAATTCTGCTCCTTTTGACAAGGATGCCAGAGCTCTGGACAGATGGGGTAAAAATGTTTACACCTCTGCAACCTTAGCTATCCGAACACTCAGCTGTCAGTTCCATATGTTAAAATATCAACAACACACTTTGGAACTATTAAAACAAAGGATCTGAAGTAGTTAACCTGGGGGTTCTGGATCCAGTACAGATCTGAGCCAGCAGCTTACCAAGCTAAAGATCCAAGCTCCAAGCTCCTCCCCCTTACCCATACTACAGTGCAACCTCCTTCCAATCCTCAGATCTCATTTGCCACCGCTTCGCCAGCAAGAGATTTTTGAGTGCCAGGAAGGTTAGTTAGATTTCATCTAGCTTCCAGTCTGTGTGTGCCCTTTTTCTGTGCTAAACAGTTTTATAACCCTACCCTTATTCTCCCCGGGTTTTGGTGTATAGATATTAGTGATCGTTGTAGTGTAGAAAGTTGCTAAACTTTCTGTTGTGTAGGCCTCCCTTCCCGCCCTTAGCATGTGTGTGTGTCTGCCTCTGACTTAGCTTGTCTAAGCAGGAATGTCAGAAAGTCAAAAAAACAACTTTCTCTAAGTCCACAGTGTGTGGCCATAAGCTGTCCCCGGCCGATGGCCACACTCTGTGCGTAGTTTGTTTGGGGGTGCCTCATTTAACATCGGGCTGCAAAATTTGTGCGGCCTTTAACCCCCGGTCCCTGTGGGGATCGCAGGACCAAGCTGATTCTTGAGGGTCTTTTACCCATATAGAGTCAGCTACTTCTTCTGTGGCTTCTTGTTCTTCAATCACGGCTGTGACTGTTCAGCCTTTTGGCCCTCCTCCTCTGTCCAGGACTCACAGTCGCACCTCTAAACAGGGAGAGAGAGAGAGAGAGAGAGAGGCCAAGAAAGACAAACGTAGAGAGAAAGAAAGAGAGTGAGAAAATGAGAGAGACAGAGACAGGGGGAGGAGTTGCAAGAGGCAAGCCGAATCTGTCCATTGGCCCCTCCCGCTAAGGTGTCTCCAGAAAAAATTATAAGGCTGTCTTCCCCTCGGCTCCATTCTCCATGATTCTCCCCTGAGCCGGAGGAGGAGTCTCGGCCCACTTCGAGGTCGTCCTTGCATCAGCCCTCCTGGCTGGTGTCAGTGGCGTCCTCGAGGTCTACTAGGAGCCTCTCTGAAACCGATGTGGACCGGATGATGAGAAGGTTCCTGCAAACTCAATTGCCGATGGGAGTGTTGCTGGCTCCCCCCCTAGCCCGGAGTGGGGAGTACGGCCCCAACATTCGCTCAGATAGCTCCTTCTCTGATTCATCCTAGGGTTTCGGAGTCTATGGATCCGAGGAGCCCCGGAGTCCGGGGGTCGGCGCCGATGGTACCTCCTACCTCGATGCTGGCTATGCCCTCGAGCCTGTCGGATCCCTTGTCAGATCAGAGCTTTGGGAGCTGAGATCTGGGCGTTGGATCCTAGAGGATGAGTGTGTCGTCGGCCCCTTTGTGGTCGGGGCATACATTCTCCTTGGGTCAGGCTGTGACAGCCTCGGCTCCGATCCCCTCGTCAGATCTGAGGGGTGTGGCTACCCACACCACCAGCTTCAGGGAAGCCGGTTCCTCTTTGGCTTTCTATGTTGTGGAGAGGGTTCTCTCTGGAGGATTGAGACCCTTCACTCTTTCTTCGGAGTCTGCCCCTGCTCCCTCGCAACTGAGTTTGTCTTCCGTCATCCAGTTCTCCTAGGGGCAGCCTGTATCCGGTACACCCCAGACAGTTCCCCTTGAGGAATACGAGACGGTTTACGAGCTCTCCCTGGAGAGTCCCCCTGAGGAGGCCCCTCACAAATGTCAGTGCAAAAGGAGGCACATGGACTCCCCTGAGTCCCTCACTGAAGATACTGACTTGGAGGAAGGGGGAGGTCAGTGCAAAAGGAGGCATATGTACTCCCCTGAGTCCCTCACTGAAGATACTGACTTGGAGAAAGGGGAAGGTTCCCCCAGATCACCCCCCGAAGACATCTCCTTTGGAGACATAATGGAAATTCTTCACCGGGGGGGGGGTTGGTCTGCCCAAAAACTTTCCTCGGACGAGTCAGTATTTCTGGAGGCGTTCGATACAGGCCAATCTACCTCTTGGGTGTCCCCCCCCATCTGACCGTCTGGTGGACCTTATTACCACCAGAGCCTGGAAGGAACCAGACACTGTAGAGCCAATACCCAAACAGCCCAACAAGGTATTGAGCCCTCCTGCGGACAAAGCCACTTGGAGTAAGGATTCCCCATGGTGGTGGCCACCAAAAAGAACTCGTCCAGGAAAGTTCCTCAGTCCATCCCCTGGACAAGGAGTCCAGGGCGATGGATCATCTTGGAAAGTGGACTTGCTTCAGCTACCTTTGGTATAAGGGCGCTGAATTACATGGCCCACGCAGTCAGACTGCTGCATGACCTTATGAAAGAGTATGCTGAGTCTCCCCCGGAGTCCATTTCGGCCGAGGATAAATGGACATTCTCAGCTTGTATGGCCAGTCTCAAGTTTGTGTCAAATGCGTCCATTTGTGTCAAATGCATCCATGCGTTTACTCTATCATGCTACCGAGAGAGCAGCTACGGCAGCCGGGTCCAGTATTGCCATGAGGTGTCATGCCTGGCTCCGGCTTTGCGATTTTTCAGAACCTTTCAAGGCATCCTTCGCTAATGCCCCTTTTGATGGTTCGACCCTGTTTGGGAAGACCGTCCAAGATATGCTTGTTCAGAGTGAGAAGGACGGGAAGACATGGTCAGCCATCTGGATCCACTTCTCTAACCCTTAAAGGTCCTTCTTCAGGAACCAGCGATGACAAAAGAAGCTGTGGTTCCGGAAATCTCAGCAGTCCCAGAACGCTGAGGACTCCTCCTCCTCCAGAGGCAGAGGGGGACAAGGTGGGTACCGGCCCAGAGGCAGAGGAGGACAGAAGAACTTCGGGTCATGGGAACCCTTTTCCGACCGACCTGTGCAGCAACCCTGAGGGGCTGCGTGACTGCTCCTCTCTGGAGGCAGTCAGGGGGCATTTCTCGAGGCACCTAGCCCAATGAGAGTCCAGCACGTCAGATTGCTGGGTGCATCAAATAATATCCAGAGGCTATTCTATTCCCTTCATAAACAACCCCCTATGGACAAGGCGCCTTCGGGAGGTCCCACCCGCTCAAAGGGAGGCAGCAACTTTGGAGGTAAGAAAGCTGCTAGAAAAAGGAGAAATCCAGCAAGTGGCCCCATACCAGTCCGGATCAGGCATCTATTCCAGGTTCTTTTTGGTGCCAAAAAAGACAGGGGACTTGAGGCCGATTCTCAACCTATCCGCAATGAACCTGTCGGTTGCCAAGGAAAAGTTCTGGATGGTCACTCTACAATCCATCCTGCCCTTCTTGCAGGAGGAAGACTGGATGTGCTTGATAGACCTCAAGGATGCATACTACCATATTCTGATGGACAGGCGATCCAGGAGGTTCCTCCACTTTCGGCTGGGAGCCAGTCATTACCAGTTCAGGGTCCTACCCTTCGGTCTCACCGCAGCCCCCAGGGTGTTTACCAAAGTCATGGCAGTTGTAGCGGCCCACCTGAGGCTTCAGGGCATTCAGGTCTTTCCGTACCTGGATGACTGGCTTCTCACTGCCTCCACCAGGCATCAACTTGTACTAGCCAGGGATTTCTTTCTTCAGTTGTCTACCCGGCTGGGGGTCACGATAAATCTCAAGAAGTCTTCCCTCCAACTTGTTCAAATTCTAGACTTCATAGGGGCAAGAATAGACTCTCTTCAGGCCAGGATATTTTTGACTCCAGACAGACTTCACAGACTGGCCCTTCATGTATTGGCGCTCCTTCAGTCTCCTGCCTCCCCAGTGGAGTTAGTCCTGAGAGCCCTAGGGTCCATGGCAGCAGCTATAAAATCTGATTCCTTGTGCACGTCGGTTGGGGAGCAGAGATGTCCTTCAAGGATGCATCTGCAGTCCTTACAAATGGGTTGTCCTGTCGTCAGGCAGCCCTTCGGTCGGCCGGATTCCAAAGTCTGGGTCTGGCCTCGGCTGGTGTCGCACTTCACCCGACGTCATCTCTGCTGGTCTTCGGGTATAAAGGCATCAGCCGACGCCATTTTCCTCAGTCTTTCTTGCTGCGTGGCGCCCGAAGCAGAAGCTGTTCGCAAGTGCCGGTCGGTCAGATCCAGAGATTACTACTACCGAATACTACTTCGAAGACTTCTAAAAGCTAAGTACCCCGTTGGGGACTCTTTCTTGCCTCAGCCGATGTCAGAAAAAGTGAATAACTGTTTAACTTGTGGGAAACAAATACCTCATAAAGATTTCCACTCTTACTGCTTACCTTGTTTAGGCCCAGACCACGACGTAGCAGCTTGTTCAGCCTGTGCTTCCTTCAACCGACGAACGCTTAGGCGTCGGTCGGAGTTTGCTGAACAGTTTTTCGGCTCAGATTTTGCGTACATTATGCCGCCGGATCCTCCGACTACTCAAATTGTTAAAAACGCAAAGAAAGGACCGACACTCGCGGTCCGCGGTTTCGGCCGAAACCACGGTTAAGCAAACCGCGATTGTCTCGGTTTCGGCCGAAACCGAGCAAACGGGTCAATCTACAGCCGAATCCATGACTACTACCGAGGCCCCTTCTACCCTAGTTGAATCGGCCTCTGAAGTTTTACCTACTAATGTAGTTTCTCCAGAATTATCGGACACCATCCCTTTGGATGTCTCTACCCCAGCACGTGGTGCTGCTAGGCCTCCTGCAGCCATGTCTATAAAGGCCTTTGCCAGGGCTAAAGCAGCCAAAACTGCTAAGTCTGTGCCTGTTAAGCCCCCCTCTCACAGGCCCAGTTCCAGTTCCCAAATGCTTACTCTGGCAGAGGATCTCATCTCTTTAATAAGGGGATCCCAATCTCACCCAGACAGGGCCTCTCAACCTCCAGAAAAGAGACCTAGAGCAGAGCCCCCTGAGCCAGTGTCCTCAGATGACTCTTCTGATGATACAGACAATACAGACCATTCATAGGCTCCTTTTTCTACTTATGAAGATTCCGATGCTTTAGAATCTATTCCTTCTGCCTCTCCACCAGAGGAATTTTCCTTTGGGGAAACCTTACATGCCATGAGAGAGCAATTCCAATGGCAGGGACAAGATTTCTCAGATTCAAGAAAAAGGCTTAGGACCTTTTTACACTTACTGCAACATAGGCCCTTAGCTATACCGCCAGTTCTTCCTGTTGTGGATGATGCATTTAATGATGTTTGCACTGCTCCTGATACTTTACCTCCAGCCCCTGCTAAGCCCGATAGGTTTTACAGGGTTCCGGACACTCATCACCACTTATACAAGGCTCCTTTTGCAGATCCTGAGACTATCTCCCAGGGGCCTAAGGCAGTAGCTTCGACCTCAGCGAAAAACCCTCTCCCTTCTGAAAGGGAATCCAGGTCCTTAGAGAGATGGAGTAAAAAAGTATACACCTCTGCTACTCTCTCAGCTAGAGCTTTAAACTGTCAGTTTCATATGATCCAATACCAAGAGTTTATGCTTGATCAGTTAACTAAGAAACTGTCCTCTGATGATTCCTTAGATAAGAAATATGTTCTAGAAATGGTGAATAACATTCAGCAGGTTAGTAACCATTCTTTAAAATGTGGCTATGATGCACTGGAGGCTTCATTTAGATCAGCCATGACTGGCACAGTTATAAGAAGGCATGCATGGTTGAAAGAACAGGTCTTGCCGGATCATGTTAAAGCAAAGCTATTAGATGCTCCTATGGATAAGGTCAGTCTATTTGGTTCTCCTGCCCAACAAGTAATGAAGAAAATGGAAGAGAAGGCAAAATCTGTACAAACAGTTAAAGATTTCCTACAGGTTCAGCCCCCAAGGTTTAGTAGGAACTGGCCTTCCAAAAATTGGTCCTTTCCAGACTCCTCTAAAACTCAGAGAGGCAGGAATAGGCGTTCCAGAGGCAGAAATCAATCCAGAGGAAGTGCCTACAGGGGCCGCCAGTGGCAAGGCAATAACCAACGAGGCACAGATGCAACCACTACCACTGCAACAGGACAATCACAGTGACTTGGCTCTCACACCGCCTACCAGGGAACAAATAGCAGCACCCTTAGGCGGAAAATTAGCCTTATTTTCAAAAAACTGGCACTATATCAGAAGAGACAAGTGGATTTTGCAAACTATAGATCAAGTCTACAGGTTTCACTTCCACACCTTACCAGTAAAAAGAGGAATGCCAAACCTACCACCAAATCAAAAGACAAAAGCTCTAAAACAAATAGCTCAATTAACAAAGATGAGAGCTGTGGAAAGAGTACCACCTACAGAACAGGGCAAGGGATTTTACTCCAGACTCTTCCTAGTACCAAGAAAAGAGAAAAGTTGGAGACCTATTCTCGACCTGTCCGCCTTAAACACATTCATCATTGTTCCAAAATTCAAAATGCTGACCCTACAGCAACTTCTTCCCATGCTGGGCAAGGAGTATTGGCTGGTAACTCTAGATCTCAAGGAGGCATACCTGCACGTCCCCATACGACCAAATTGCAGAAGATACCTCAGATTTCTTGCAGGATCAGAGCATTATCAATTCTCAGCATTGCCCTTTGGCTTATCTACTGCGCCCAGAGTGTTCACGAAATGCCTGGCATCAGTAATCGCTCATTGCAGGCTTCAGGGAATCCAAATTTATCCATACCTGGACGACTGCCTGATACAAGCGGACAACAAAAGCAAGCTGACACAAGACTTACAAAGAGTCATTTGCTTACTACAAGCCCTGGGATACACAGTCAATTTAAAAAAGTCAAGACTGATACCATCCCAAACAAGAATATTCTTGGGTGCAGAATTGGACACAGTAAAACAGATGGCATTCCTAACTGCAGAAAAACAAGAACAACTTCCTCTTTACTTCTTGGCATTAACAAAGCAGAACAAACTAACAGCAAGGAAAGTACTGCAGGCCTTGGGCTTCATGGCAGCCTGCATAATCCTGGTCCCCTATGCCAGACTGCATATGAGAAAGCTACAGTGGTACCTAAAGAATTTATGGTCTCAACACTGGCACAGCTTGGAAACCGAAATACCACTAATCCCATGCCTGAAACAAGAGTTCCTATGGTGGGCTCAGGCATGCCAGTCAAACCCAGGTTTGTCCTTCCACAACATTCAAACAAGCCAAACCATCACAACGGACGCCTCAGACCTCGGTTGGGGGGCCCACATGCTGGACAAGTGCATTCAAGGCTTATGGACTCCAGATCAGCTGCACCTGCACATAAATCAAAACGAAATGCTGGCAGTAAAACTAGCAATCCAGAATTTCAGACCATTCCTCAAAGAAGGCCAATTGATGATAAGGACAGACAACACCACAGTCATGTGGTACATCAACAAACAGGGAGGCACTCATTCATACCCCCTATGCCGAATGGCTCTGGACCTATGGAATATGGCTCTGAGCTACAACATTCAGTTACAGGCAATATTTGTACCGGGAAAAGAAAACATCCTAGCAGACATGTTAAGCAGAACTACCTCGGATGCTCACGAATGGATGCTACACCCGGACATCTTCAAGGCCATAACAAAGAAATAGGGAATGCCACAAATAGACCTATTCGCATCCCCACTCAATCACCAGCTCCAGAAATTCTGCACAAGGACATACCACCCACTTGCTTGGAAGGTGGACTCTCTATCCTTCAGTTGGAAAGGCCTGACAGCATATGCATTTCCACCCCTTCCTTTGATGCACAAGGTACTACTGAAAATCAAAGAGGAACGTCGAAGGATAATTCTGATAGCTCCAAATTGGCCAAGACAACATTGGTATCCATTGCTGAGGAGCATGTCTCGGGGGGAAACGTGGACACTACCCCTGATTCCTTTGATGTTAACTCAGAGCGACTACAACATCCTGCATCCAAACCTGAAAACTCTGCAACTGACTGCCTGGAACATTACATAACAGCAACTAACCCAGTTTTATCCCAAAGGGTTAAAGACATTATTCTTGAGGCCCGCAGACCTTCAACAAGAAGGAACTATGCAGGAAAATGGAAAAGGTTTGTCATTTGGAGTACTGAAAGCGGGAAAGATGTGTCAAAGGTAGATATTGCCAACATCCTGGAGTATTTGGCAGAGCTTCTCCATACAGGCCTGTCCTATTCCTCCATCAAGATACATGCATCAGCTATTTCTGCAGAATACAGCTTCGATCCCCCTGTCTTCTCACATCCTCTACTCAGGCAGTTCCTGAGAGGAGTTAAGAATGTAAAACCTCCTAGGAAACCACCATTACCAGCATGGGACTTGAACTTTGTGCTAGAAAAATTGACACTCCCTCCATTCGAACCAGCAGCAACAGCAGATCTTCAACACCTATCCTGGAAAACTGCTTTCCTACTGGCAATTACTTCAGCAAGAAGGGTTTCAGAACTACAGGCTTTAATGGCAGTACAACCCTTCCTAATCTTCCATCAAGATAGAGTGTCCATGAGAACTAATCCTACATTTATGCCTAAGGTAGTATCCAGAGTGTCTCTAAACCAGGCTATCCACCTACCTACCTTCTTTCCCAATCCGCAGAACAGGGGGGAAAGACTGCTGCATACCTTGGATGTACATAGACAGTTGCGCTACTACCTGGACAGAACCAAGGGCAATAGAAAAACTGACCAGCTTCTAGTAGCTTATGCAACAGGAAGGGAAGGAAAAGCAATTTCCAAACAGACAATCTCCAAGTGGATAGGAAATTGCATAAGATTCTGTTACTCCTACCATGGAAAGCAAATTCCACAGAACATAAGGCCTCATTCTACAAGGGCTACAGCCACTACCACAGCTTTCTTACGAGGAGTGGCTACCAAGGACATTATTGAGGCGGCTACTTGGACCTCCGTGCATACATTTGCTAAGCATTATAACTTACCTCTATACTCTAGATCCCGAGCAGGGTTTGCCACTGCTGTTTTGCAAGGGATCCTAACTACACCATAATTCTTCTTCCTCCTCCCTAGTTTGGCTATGGTATTCTACCCATTTGTAAGGACTGCAGATGCATCCTTGAAGGACATAGTACAGTTTTGTACCTACCATAAATGTAGATGTCCGAACAGGATAGCATCTGCAGTCAGGATTACCCACCCTCCTTCCCTCTGTGGTACTCCTAGGGTATTTGCCCACCTAATAGCTAGCTGGGGGATCTCTTATGGTGTATTTGTTTGTATATATGTACATACATGCTTATTTTTTGTTTGCCTTCTACCTTTTTGGAAACATTGGCATTTACCCAAAAATTTAGCTATCCAAGAGGGCAACTGGCATCTGGGGCAAGAAACACTGAGGAAAATGGCGTCGGCTGATGCCTTTATACCCGAAGACCAGCAGAGATGACGTCGGGTGAAGTGCGACACCAGCCGAGGCCAGACCCAGACTTTGGAATCCGGCCGACCGAAGGGCTGCCTGACGACAGGACAACCCATTTGTAAGGACTGCAGATGCTATCCTGTTCGGACATCTACATTTATGGTAGGTACAAAACTGTACTTTATCCTCATAGCACCATTCTGGCCTCGTCAAGTTTGGTTTCCTTGCATGCGGTCTCATCTCTTAGCTCCACCCTGAATCTTGGATCCCATTCCAGATCTTATTCATCATCCCTCAGGAATTCTTCCTCCGAATTTGGACAGCCTCAAGCTCACAGCTTGGTTACTCCAGTTCCCTAGGTTGCTAGGACTCCCGGTATCTCTTCCCAGTTAAATCTATCCTGGTAGCGGCACACAAGTCCTCTACCAGGAAAGTTTACAGTAGTAAGTGGAAACATTTTTCCATTTGGGCTTCAGAGAGAAATCTGGATCCCTTTACCACTCCGGTTCCAGCAGTGTTGTACTTTTTGTCTCATATTTTCCAACAAGGGGCCAGCTCTTCCACAATGAAAGTACAGCTGGCAGCTATTTCCCATTTTCATGTAGGGGAAAATTCAGGCTCCCTAGCTGCTGCCAGAATTTGCAAGACTTTTTTGAAAGGTACTTTTCTTCTGAGGCCTCCTATTAAGAATCCTTCCCCGCCATAGGATTTGACTTTGGTTCTTCAGGCCTTAGTCGCACCTCCATTCGAGCCCACATCATCAGTTGATTGAAATTCTTGTCATGGAAGAAGGCTTTCCTGGTGGCTATTACTTCAGCCAGGAGGCTTCAGGCACTGTGTATGAAACCTCCATGCCTAGTTTTTCACAAGGGTTAGGGTATTTCTCAGGACTAACCCATCTTTTCTTCCAAAAATTGCTTCGGAGTCAAATATTAATCAGTCAATTCATTTGCCCTTATTTTTCCCTAATTTTCAAAATAAAGGGGAATATAAACTTAATTTGCTCGACGTGCACAGGCAGTTAAGTTTTTATTTGCATAGGTCCAAACCTTTCCATAAATCTGATCAGCTTTTTGTTTCCTCTGCTAGATCCTTTTTGGGAAAACCAGTTTCAAAAGTGACTATTGCTAAGTGGATTTCGCTTTGTATTTTACAAGCTTATAGAGAACTTGAATTACCAGCACGAGAAGGGATTCATGCTCACTCCACCCGTTCTATGGCTACTTTGGCTGCATTCTGGTCTAGTTTCCCTGAACGATATCTGCTCAGCTGCTACCTGGGCCTCCTCTCACACCTTCATTACTCATTATAAGCTAGATTTGGTGTCTAGAGGAAGGGCTTCCTTTGGCTCTGCAGTGTTCTGGAATGTTCTTCCTTAAGGTCCTAAAAAGTTCGGGTAGCTGGGGACTCTGTCCCACAGGTTGATGATCAAACGAAGTTAACTACTTCAGATAAAGAAGTTATGTCATCACCATAACGTTCCATCTGAGTAGTTAGACTTCTTTTGTCAGCAACCCCCCCCCCTCCCCCTGACCTTGATGGTTATTTCTTTGTTTGGGCTTGGTGTCCTGAATTTGGCGAGCCTGGAGTATGAGTTCGGGTCAGGTCTTTTTGGCTTAGGTTGTTGGGTGTCATGTTGTATCTGAGGATTGGAAGGAGTTTGCAGTGTAGTATGGGTAAGGGGGAGGAGCTTGGAGCTCAGATCTTTAGCTTGGTAAGCTGCCAGCTCAGATCCAGAACCCACAGGTTGCTAACAAATGAAGTCTAACTACTCGGATGGAACATTATGGTGAGTATGCAACTTCTTTATTTCGACCTTTCCTGACTGCCAATTCTAAAGAGTTAGCAGATTTACTGCACTCTACTTGTCAAGTGGCAAAACACTCTTTACACTGTGGATGTGATGCACTAGAAGCCTCTAGCAGGGCAGCAGTGTCTGGATCTGTCATTAGGAGACATGCATGGTTGAAGTAACAACCTCTCTCTGATCATGTCAAGTCTAAATTAATTGATGCACCCTTGGATAAAGACCACTTGTTTGGAGAAAAAACAGTGGTGCTTAAAAAGATGGAAGACAAAACAAAATCAATGCAAACAGTAAAATATTTCTTTCAGGTTCAGCCTCCTAGATTCAGCAGGAATTTTCCTTCTAAGCACTGGTCTTTTCCTGCACCTAGCAGAGAGGGGCAAGGTAAGCCCCACAGGGACAGACCACCCAGGCCCCTATCCCAGGGACAGCAGAGAATCAAACAATGGACCACTTCTGCCCCAAAGGCAGGAAGTTCTAAGCCCATCCCTCTGACAAAAGCTCTCAATGACTCCCACTCCCCCCTCTGCCCCTTTTCACCCACCAAAAGCTAGGAGGAAGGCTGTCCCTCTGCAAAGAAAATTGGCTGTCTGTAACATAGGACCAATGGGTCTTAAAGATCATTTTTCAGGGATACAAATTCACTTTCAACGAATTCCCAAAGGGTACCCAGACTTACCTCTAAATCAGTGGGCAGAGGCATTAAAACAAGTCCAAACTCTCATATCCCAGGGGGCAGTAGAACCTGTTCCTGCAGATCAAACAGGCAAAGGCTTTTATTCCAGGCTATTCCTTGTTTCCAGAAAGGAGGGCACTTGTCACCCCATTCTGGATATGTCCATTCTGAACACCTCCATGATGGTCCCCAAATTCAGAATGCTAACTTTGCAGCAGCTGCTGCATATGCTGACAAAAAATGCGTGGTTAATGACCCTAATCCTAAAATATGCCTATCTCCATAAGGGAATCCTGCAGGAAATTCCTGCGCTTCAGAGCGGCTCACAAGACTTTCAGTTCTCTGCATTTCCCTTTGGCTTATCTCATGCTTCCAGGGTGTTCACCAAATGTTTGGACCCGGCCGCAGCATTTTGCAGAAATATGCAAATTTACCCTTATCTGGACGACTGCCTCATTCTGACAGAGTGCAAAGAATAGGCTGCTCCAGGGCCTCTGCTTTGTCAAAACCCTCCTAACTTCCTTGTAGTTCACCATCAATGGGAAGAAATCAAAGCAAACACCCTCCAGGAGGATCATTTTCTTGGGAGCGCTGCTGGACACAGTATCCCAAATGGCCTTCCTATCCCCAGAAAAGCAGAGCTTCCTTCCTCTGTACTTTATCCAGCTGCATCCAAAGGTTACCTCACGGCAAGGAAGTTCCTGCAAGCTTTGGGGTACATGGCATCTTGTATCCTCCTAATTCTTCTGGCCAGGCTTCACATGAAGAAGCTTCAGTGGTATCTAAAGAACCTTTGGTGTCAACACTCAAAACCTCTAGAGCTCTCTCTCTCCCTCAGATCCCCTGTATAAGAGCCGAGTTTCTCTGGTGGGCAGGGGCTTGTGCCAAGAACAAGCGTCTCCCCTTCATCCTCCACCCTAGTAGGCAGACCATCACCACCGATGATTCAGACATTGCTTGCGGCTCACCTAGCAGGCAGGTGCACCCAAGGTTTTTGGGATGCCCAGCACCTTCCCTTACATATCAGCCAGAAGGAAGTGATGGCAGTACAAAAGGCTCTGACATCCTTCCGACCCCATCTCAGGCCAGGGGTTCTCCTTATCAAAACAGATAACACCACAGTAATGTGGTACATCAACAAACAGGGAGGGACCCAAACTTGCCATCTGTGCAGTCTAGCCATGAACCTCTGGCTAACTGCCTCCACCCTGGGATTGCACCTAATAGACCAATACCTACCAGGGATCAACAACACTCTGGCAGACCACTTAAGCAAAAACTTACTGAACCCCCACGAATGGCAACTCCACAGAAAGATCTTTTTGCAAGTCACGCAGGAGTGGGGAAATCTAGAGGTGGATCTCTTTGCTTTGCAGCTCAACCACCAGCTAAAGAAATTCTTTACCAGGGAATATCACCACCTACCATGGAAGGTGAATGCCTTGACCTTCCCTTGGAACTCCCTTTTCATGTACACATTCCCTCCACTGCCTCTTACTCCCAAGGTACTGATCAAGATAAGGGAGGAGGCACCAAAGGCCATTCTCATTGCTCCAGATTGGCCCAGATAGCATTTGTACCCCTTGCTGTGCACCCTGACATCACAGCCTCCCATGCAGCTTCCCCTGATCCCAGACCTCTTGACTCAAGAAGGGGAGGGGGGAATGCTGCACCCAAACTTGCAGACCCTCAAACTATCATCAGGGCTAATACTCTGAAGTAAACAAGGGGCACCTGTTAAGCAAACAGGTCCTAGACATTATCACAGGAGCCAGAAGGCCCAGCACCAGAAAAATCTTATGCAGGGAAATGGAAAAGATTCTGCTCCTGGAACCAGTCCAGAGGGGCCAGATGTTCGTGTTTCGCTGTTGCAGTCATTACATTTGGGTAATTTGCTGGCAGGTTGCCCTCAGTCGGCTTGAATTCCAAAGTCTTGGGTCCTGCGTCGGTTGCTGTCTTCTCTTCCATGACGTCAGGTCGTCAAGGGTATAAAACATGCAGCCGATGCCATTTTCTTTAGTCTTTCTTGCCGCGCGGTGCCCGAAGCAGAAGCATTTCTCAAGTGCCAGTCAGCCGACTACTGAAATATTCGAGTTTGAGTTTCAGAACCGAAATCTTCAATAAAGCTAAGTACCCCCATTGGGGAAACTTTTTTTCTTGCTTTTTACCGGTCAGAAAAAGTTAATAATTGTATTACTTGTGGGAAGCAAATACCTCATAAGGATTTCCACTTATACTGTATTCCTTGCCCTAGTCCCTGACCACAACGTGCTTGGCTGTCGGTTTTGTGCTAGAGTTAACCAACGCACTATTAAGCGTCGGTATATTTTTGCATCTAAGTGTTTTGGAAACAGATTTAACTACCCAGAGATGTCATCGGATAGCAATCCGACTACCAGAGTACATATAAAATGCAAAGAAAAGGACAGAGAAAGGCAGTCGAGATCCAAAACCGACAACAAAGCTTCTAAGCCAGTCGCTGGTTCGCCGGTACTCAGTGAGGTGCTTTCTCAGCCCCTGATACCCCCTACCTTCGAGTCGCGGGCCTCTACCGACACCCATGTGGAGTCAGGCATGCCACAAAATACTCGAGGTATTGGACCAACGGATGTATCTCCCTCAGATCGGTCCGGAGCCGCTGAGCAGGCACCAGCTTCTGAGGGTGTATTCAGACCTCAACATTTTTACATCAAACCGACGAAAGCTGCAAAACCAAAGGCAAAGACACCTTCTAAAACTAAAAAAACAACGCCTGAGCCATGTGCACAGGCCTCTATGCCTAAAAAACAGATGATCAAAATGGCTGAAGACCTTATTACCTTGATCAGGGGTACGCATTCCCCTCCAGATAAGAGGCCTAGGCAAGACACTGACTATGAATCTTCAGATCAAGTTTCTATTTCTTCTGATTCCTCTTACCTCCCTATGAGGATTCTGATGCTGAGGAGTCTATTCCATCTGCATCTCCTCCTGAGGATTATTCATTTGGAGAAACTTTGCATACTTTTGAGGGAGCATTTTCACTGGGAGAGTCAAGAATTCTCAGAATCAAAAAAGAGGCTCAGGGATTTCCTCCTTCTCCCTCAGCACAAGCCTTTATCCATTCTACCTGTGTTAGACATTGTAGATGATGTTTTTTCGGAGTCAAGCCTGACCCCTGAATCTTTACCTCCGGCTCTCAGTAAGCTTGACAGGTATTACAGGGTCCCTGATTCTCATAAATTTTTATTTAGAAACCCTGCTGCTGATCCTGAAACTATTTCCCAGGGTCCTAAGGGAGTTAAGGCCTCAACAGCAAAAAACCCTACCCCCTTCGACAGAGATTCCAGGGCGCTGGACAGATGGAAAAAAGGTTTATACATCTGCAACCTTGGCAATCAGGGCCTTAAACTGTCAATTTCATATGCTTAAGTACCAACAACATGTTATGGGATTGCTGAAACAAAAAATGATGATGATTTCAGAATGTGCAGAAAATAAGGAATTTCTGGAATTATTGCATACAGCTGAACAAGTTGGAAAGCATACTTTGCAATGTGGTTTTGATTCTTTAGAGGCCTACTGCATAGCCGCAGTTACTGTATCTGTGATTAGGAGGCATGCCTGGTTAAAGGAACAAAATTTGCCTGATCATGTTAAAGCTAACTTACTAGATGCACCTTTACAGCATGATTCTCTGTTTGGAATTAAGGCAGTAGAGGTTTTAAAGAAAATGGAAGACAAAGCTATATCTATGCAAACCGTTAAAGATTTCTTACAAGTGCAGCCACCTAGATTCAGTAGACACTGGCCTACAAAAAAATTGTTCCTTTCCTGTGTCAGACAGAGCTCAAAGGGGCAAATCCAGACGCCCCAAGGGTTCCAGGTACCAGGCTCAAGACTCATACAGGTCAAAGCAGTGGGGTGCATCCACCACCAAATCTAGAGGAGATAAAGCGCAAACCTACAGAAAGCAATCCCAATGACCTCCCTCTGCCTACACCAAGCACTTATCTTTTGGAAGCACCCATAGGGGGAAAATTAGCACTTTTTGTTCAAAATTGGCAGTTAATAACCCAGGACAAGTGGGTACTGAACATTGTATCACAGGGATACAGATTCCATTTCCACATTCTGCCAATGACAAATGGTTGGTCAGACCTGACAAAAAAAGCAATGGGCAGAGGCACAGAAACAGGTGACGTCCCTCATGGATATGGGGGCCATTCAGATGATACCAGAACAGGAAAAAGGACAAGGTTTTTACTCAAGACTGTTCTTGGTACCCAGAAAGGGCAAGGCCTGGCGGCCAATACTGGATTTATCGATTTTGAGCACATACCTGGAAATTCCAAAATTCAAAATGCTCACCTTGCAACAGCTTCTGCCCATTCTGGGCAAGAATGCTTGGCTGGTGACTTTAGACTTAAAAGAGGCATACCTGCATGTCCCAATAAAACAGTCGTGCAGAAGATACCTCAGATTCAAGGCTGGCTTACTGCATTACCAATTCTCTGCACTGTCCTTTGGCTTATCTACTGCGCCTAGGGTCTTTACAAAGTGCCTGGCACCAGTAATTGCATTTTGCAGACAAATAAGTATTCAGATATATCCTTACTTGGACGACTGTCTCATTCAAGCAGAGAACAAGGACACTCTCTTCTACGACACCTGGCGTTTGTAAAAAAGTTTCTAGCATGCCTAGGGTACACAATAAACGAAAAGAAATCACAACTGGTACCCTCTCAAAAGATAACATTCCTGGGAGCAAGCTTGCGTACAACTGCCCAGATGGTTTACCTCATGCCAGACAAACAAAGGCAACTGACTACTTACTTCAAACTGATGGCAACAAAAATCCAGTCTTCTGCAAGACAAATTCTGCTGGCTCTGGGCTTCATGGCATCCTGCATTCTACTAATTCCATATGCAAGACTGCATATGAGGAAACTTCAGTGGTACCTAAAAAGTTTATGGAGTCAGCATTCACACAGTCTGGAAACAATGATTCCTCTCATCCCCTGCCTGCAACAGGAGTTTCTGTGGTGGGCAAAGGCCTGTCACCAAAACATGGGACGGCCCTTCACTCTACCCCCTGCCAGCCAAACCTTAACAGACGCATCATATTATGCCTGGGGGGCTCATGGCAGGAAGATGCATTCAGGGCATATGGGTACCAAACCAAATGCATCTACATATCAACCAGAAAGAGATGCTAGCCGTTCAAAATGCCCTAACAGCATTCAAGGACTTACTTCATCCAGGATAGCTACTGATAAAGACGGACAACACCACAGTCATGTGGTACATAAACAAGCAAGGGGGCACGCACTCATACCCCCTTTGCAGATTAGCCACGGCACTGTGGGACACAGCTTTGACCTTTCAGATAAATCTTCAAGCTCAATTCCTGCCAGGAAAACAGAACACTCTGGCAGACGACTTAAGCAGAAACCTTATGGATCCTCACGAGTGGAAACTAAATCTACAAGTATTCAGCATGATAACAGAGAAATGGGTGAACCCAGACATAGATCTATTTGCCTCTCCTCAAAATTATCAACTGAAAAGATTCTGCACAAGGGCTTATCACAGACGAGCATGGAAAGTGGACGCCCTATCTTTCAGTTGGAAAAACCTGTCAGTTTACGCCTTTCCTCTTCTGCCTCTTCTACCCAAGGTCCTCCTAAAAGTCAGACAAGAGAAGCCAAAGATGATATTAATTGCCCCGGACTGGCCCCGCCAATACTGGTACCCAATCCTAAGGAACTTGTCTCAATACCCAGCTTGGACCTTGCCTCAAAGACCACAACTACTGTCCCAGCAAAACAATCCGATCCTACACAATCCACTACAGACTCTGAACCTGGCAGTATGGCTAATCATGTAATCATGCCAACAACACCTCTCAGTAAAGCTGTGATGGATGTCATTTTGGAAGCCAGAAGGCCTAGTACTAGAAAATCATATGTTGACAAATGGAAGAGATTTTGTGCTTGGAATCAAGCACAAGGAACTGATACAGCAGAACCACATATTCCTCAGATATTACAATACTTAACTGAGATGCTTGACAAGGGCCTATCTTTCTCATCAATCAAAATCCATGCCTCTGCCATTTCGGCTCATTACAATACAGAGCCACCAATCTTTTCTCATCCCTTAATAAAACAGCATCTTAGAACAACCCTGCTACTAGCAATTACTTCAGCAAGAAGGGTTTCAGAGCTACAGGCCCTCATGGTTGTAGAGCCTTTTATCATATTTTACCCAGACAGGGTGTCTCTGAGGACAAATCCTACTTGTATGCCCAAGGTGGTTTCCAGTGTGGCTGTTAACCAAACAATCCACCTGCCAACTTTTTATCCAGATCCACATAACAAAGGGGAGAGAATTCTGCATTCCTTGGATGTACACAGACGGCTAAGATTCTACTTGAGCAGGACAAAAACTCCAAGAAAAGCGGAGCAATTACTAGTGTCATATGCTGCAGGATCAGAAGGAAAGGCTATCTCAAAGCAGACAATTGCAAAGTGGATAAGCCACTGCATCCGTTTCTGCTACTCACACCATGGTAAACCTGTGCCCAAGGGCATTAGGTCTCATTCCACCAGAGCTGCAGCTACTTCGGCAGCCTTTCTCAGAGGAGTACCAACCAAAGACATTCTACAGGCTGCTACTTGGAGTTCTGTTCACACCTTTACAAAACATTACCATTTGCCAAGTCCAGGGGAGGCTTTGCCACTGCAGTGCTGCAGGGCCTTATAGCCGCACCTAATGCTGTTTAGCTCCAGCCTCCCAACCATAGCTTTGGGATTCTACCCAAATGTAATGACTGCAACAGTGAAACATGAAGAAAGTAGTACAGTTGTGTACACTTACCATAAATGTAGATGTTAGAGTGTATTCACTGTTGCAGTCCAGGTTACCCTCACGCTTTCCCCCTTTCATTCTACAGTTTCTTTCCTTCTCTATCTTCTACAACCTATGTGGTGTATTTGCTTGTAGATGAAGGTAAAGTTTATATTGATGCATGCATATAGATATATATAATATTGCTACCTTTTTGGGGGCACCTGACATCTGGGGCAAGAAAAACTAAAGAAAATGGCGTCTGCTGCATGTTTTATACTCCTGATGACCTGACGTCATGGAAGAGGAGACAGCAACCGACGCAGGACCCAAGACTTTGGAATTCAGGCCGACTGAGGGCAACCTGCCGGCGGATTACCCAAATGTAATGACTGCAACAGTGAATACACTCAAACATCTACATTTATGGTAAGTGTACATAACTGTACTTTCCTCACAACCTTGTCCCTCTTATCCTGGAATATCTAGCGGAGTTACTCAATAGTGGCCTCTCCTTCTCTTCTGTTAAAATCCATGCCTCAGCCATTTCAGCTCATTTTAATACAGACCAGCCCCTGTTCTCACATCCTTTGATTAAACAGTCCCTCAGAGGGGCTTCTAATATCAGACCTCCCAGAAGGCCTCCGACGCCAGCCTGGGACCTGAATTATGTTTTGGAAAAACTAATCTTACCACCCTTCGAACCTGCTGCTTCAGCATAGCTGAAATACCTCTCCTGGAAGACTGCTTTTTTATTAGCTATCACCTCGGCCAGAAGAGTTTCACAACTTTAGGCACTGATGGCCATTGAGCCCTTAATCATTTTCCATGCAGACAGTGTTTCCCTTAGGACTTAACCCCTCCTTTATGCCCAAGGTGTTATCTGATGTGACTCTCAATCATGCCATTCATCTGCCCACCTTCTTCTCTAACCCTCAAAAGAAGGGGAAAAAAATTCTGCACTCACTAGACGTGCACAGACAGCTCAGATACTGCTTGGACTGTACTAAACCCTTCACGAAAATGGACCAACTTCTTGTCAGCTTTGCCCCAGGGGCAGAGGGGAAGCCCATTTCCAAATGGATATCACACTGTATCCATTTCTGCTACAGATTACATGGAAAACCACCCCCTAAGTCAATTCTTACCCATTGCACTAGGGCAGCCTCCATTTCCACAGCATTCCTCAGAGGAGTTCCCACCAGGGACATTTTGGAAGCTGCCACCTGGACCTTGGTCCATACCTTTACAAAGCATTGCCACCTTCCTCTTTTCTCTAAGGCCAAGGCAGAGTTTGCCTTTGCAGTTCTGCAGGGCTTGCTTACCCATACCTAGGTCTCTACTTAATCCTCCACCCGTCACCTCAGCTTTGGGAATCTTTTCACAGGTGATGACTGCAACAGTGAAACACGAAAACCATAGTACAGTTGTGTACACTTACCATAAATGTAGATGTTCGAGTGTATTCACTGTTGCAGTCCTGGTTTCCCTCCCTCCATCCACCTTATATCCTCTTTCCATAGGGAGACATAAGCTTCTTAGGGTGCTTTTTAACCACCAGGACCACTTTGCCATATTTCCTTGGGCGTCTGACTGGTTAGGGCAAGAAGAACTGATGTAATGATGTCAGCTGCCTTGCTTTATAGCACTGACGACCTGATGTCAGTCTACAAGTGACAGCAGCTGACACAGAAAAACATTGACTCTGGTATTCGGGCCAGCTGAGGGCTACCACAGCAGGGATAACCCACAGGTGATGACTGCAACAGTGAATACACTCGAACATCTACATTTATAGTAAGTGTACACAACTGTACTTTCAGAGCACTGCCCTTTGGTCTCACCACAGGCCCCAGGGTGTTCTCCAAGTGCATGGCAGTTGTAGCGGCTCACTTGAGATAACAAGGATTCCGGTGTTTCCCTGTTTGGACGACTGGGTCATTTCCTCCCCTGCTAGGCATCTGCTTATTTGGACAAGAGAGTCTATTATTTAAATTTGTACAGAACTAGTCATAACAAGAAATTAAAAATGTCACACTTGGAAAACACTCAAACACTGGAGTTCATAGGTGCAATTTTGGACACAAATCAGATGGTTGCAAGACTTCCACAATCTATAGTACTAGCAGTCAGGTGCCAAACACAGACGCTACTTCAGAACAGAAGATAGCTGCCCATCATGTCTTACAGGCTTTAGGCTCAACGGCAGCTGCTGTATTCTTGGTACCGCTGGTGAGATTCCACGTGTGAGCTGCACAGCGGTTGATTATTCATCAACCAGTGTCTTATTAGAAACTCGTTATGGACACCTGCAGGACAGCACTAGCATGGTGGATTCATTCTAATCAGTTAACACAAGGCCAACCCTTTGTTTCCCCCTCAATCTCAGGCCATGGTGACCATGGACGCTTCACAGATGGGGGTGGGGGTGGAGCATTATCTGGGGAAGACTGTTTTTAAGGCAACTGGTCTCTCGATGAGGCCAATTTACACATAAATGTCCTACAGATGAGGCAGTGCTCTTAGTGTTGCAGGCCTTTTCAGGCTGCTCTTCCTCTGGGACCAGGGGGAGATCTAATAAGAGAACATGTCTGTAGTCTGGTACATAAACAAGCAAGGAGGACCTAGATCATACCCCCTTTGTTGAGAAGTGCTCAGTGTGTGGCAGTAGGCGATCTCATCCAACCACTTTCTTACAGCAACACATATTCTGGGAAATTCCAATGTGATTGTGGACAAGTTGAGCAGATCCATTCTCAAGAGTAGTCCCTCAACTAGTAGCATAAGAAATTTTCCGCAGATGGGGCCGACCCTGCTGCAAATTTTTTGCAACCCCTCTAAACAGCAAATGCAGCAGCAACTACTTTTTCCTAATCCCCCCAATGGGGGAATCCCTGCGGGATGCTCTCACACATGATTGGCTTCCCAGTTTCCTGTATGCCTTTCCCTGTACCCCCTTGATTCCCAAATTTCTCCAGAAAGCAAACCGGTTAAAGAGAACAGTAGTCCTCATTGCTCCATTTTGGCCTCGACAAATCTAGTTTCCCTTCCTTTGGCCTCACGTATAGGAAAAACCCTGGGTTCTGGAATCCACTCCAGATCTTCTGTCACACCCGACAGGAATGATTCATCCCAATCTGTCCAACCTCAGGCTGATGACATGGTTCCTCCAATTCCATTTATAGCCAGACAGTTTGTGCTGTCCTCCCCAGTCCCCTAGTCCATCGTATTTTGATATCATTCCATAAGCAATCCACTCAAAAGCTGTATAGGAGCAAATGGAAGAGGTTTGAGCAAATGGAGGAGGTTTGTAATCTGGACTCAACAGTGTGATGTAGATCCTTACACAGCTCCTGTTCATTCTGTTCTAGAATTCTTAGCTTATCGTTTTGACAGTGGAGCAGCGGCCTGTATGATCAAAGTGCTGTTAGCAGCTATCTCTATTTTTCACATCGGGAATGATAACTTGACTCTAATTTCAAATGAGCTTTGCAAAACTTTCTTGAAAAGGGTTTTATTACTAAGGCCACCACACAAAGATCCCCATCCTCCTTGGGACCATAAATTGCTGCTACGTTTTATAGTTCAACTCCGGTTTGAACCTGCAGTGACATGTGACATAAAATTTTTGTCTTGGAAAACCATTTTCCTAGTAGCCATTACTTCAGCTAGAAGAATGTCAGAAATTCAGGCTTTCTTCCCTTTCTCCATACCCAATTTTTCATAAAGACAGGGTTTCCTTGTGTACCAACCCTTCCTTTTTACCTAAAGTTGTTTCTGAGACCAATATCAATTGAACCATTAACTTGCCCATCTTCTTTCCTAGTTTCACTAATAAAGGAGAATACGTACTGCATTTATTGGATGTCCATAGACAATTATGTTTTTATCTAAACAGGATTGTCCAAGGTTACTCTAGCAAAATGGCTATCTGATTGCATTGTGTTCATCTACAACAGACAAAGGTGTGGCTCTTCCTAGACCTGTTCAGGCTCATTCAGCCAGAGCCATGGCAACTTCAGTAGTTTTTCGGAGTAATGCAGCCATGGTTGAAATTTGTACAATGGTCACTTGGACAAGTCACCATACCTTTATCACTCATTACTAGTTGGATTTGGTTTCCAGGGGAAAAACCTCTTTCGGTTCGATAGTTCTGAGGAATATTCTTCTATGAGTCCACCCAGGATGAAAGTAACTGGGGACTCTGTCCCATATGTGAGGAGGAAATGAAAAATTGACGATGTCAGATAAAGACGCTTTGTGCTTACCATAATGTTCCCTCTGTATTGTCAATTTTTTCGTTTCTCGTCACAACCCTTACCTTGAAGCCTCCAACCTATGGTTCCTGTTAGAAAGGGAAGTACATTTTATGGCTCCTTGTAGCTTCCCAATACTGCAGAAATGGTCACTTTACAATTACTGTCATCTTGCTTAAGAATTTCTTTCTATACTCTTTCCTTCGGGAAATAATCCTAGCAAACAATATCTGAGGTAACAGGGAGAGGTGCATTGTGGGTAAGGTGAGGTATCCAAGAACTTTTTGGTTGCCACGTGCTTAGTAATTGCCGATTTGGATCCGATGGTTTGGATCTGAACCCATATGTGAGGAGAAATGAATAAATCGACAGTACAGATGGAACGTTATGACAAGTACATAACTTCTTTTTTTTCCTCAGATTATTGCCAGGATGAATGAGTTATTTTTATGAGAACAAATGAATGTTCCCCCTGAATTGAGGAAAATGCTATAAGTATATGTACCCTTTTCTATGCCTTTCCTCCTCTAATGCCAACTTTGGAGGATTGTATAATGCTACATGTAACGACCCTGATTTACAACCTCTGGTCCTCAAAAAAAGTAGATAGGCTTTACAAAGTTTCTTAAAAAAAAAAACAAGCTTTTGTTTTCTCACTTTGGTCAGACCCTGTAGGTATATCAACATCTATGCCAGAAGGGAACTGGCACCTAGTCTCATGTAGCCCTTTACAAGTGGACAAGGTGGGGGAGAGTTTGGACAGATTTGGTAAGAGAGAATTTTTTTTCATTTTCCACTGTGGTGTATAGAATTCTTAGCCATCAGACCTATATGTAGACATTTGTGCTTTTTTGTGTAGTCTGTTTTAGAGCAACCACTTTTTCCCCTGAAGGCAGTTCCTGTCTCAGTGTTGTTGTTTCCAACAGTTCCCTAGTATCTAAACATGCCTTAAGGAGTTTGTATGATTGTGCAGGTACTGGTCTAAAGCCTGTGCTTCCGGTACGGTCTTGAAGGAGGTATGCCTGGTGCCTGGGCTTGAAATGAAATGTTTTCTGATGAGGTAAAGTCTTAAATTTTTTAATTCAGCTTTAAATAAGGCGGTTTTATTTGGACGATCTGTTCCTCAGGTCCTCAGATAATTTGATGAGCTAGGGAAATAAATTAAGGAAGTTTTCTAAGACCTTTCACCCCCCCCCCCCAGTAAATCTCTCAAATCCTGATCTAAATTAGTTTACTTAATTTGATCATCAACCTGTGGGTTACGGATCTGTATCTGATCCAAGCCGGCAACTTTTGCTAGCATCAGCTCTGGGCTCCAGACTCCTCCCCTTACCCATAATGCACCTCCACTGCCTTCCATCCCCAGATCTCATTTGCCGTGATTTGATTCACATTGTGTCTTCTGAGTTCCAGCTAGCAGTGGGTTATTAAACTTTCTGTGAGTAGAAAAATTTTCTCTCTTTCGTCTGGTTAGATTAGTATAGGTACCCCTTCTACTCCCCATCGCCTAGTGTTGGTATTTTTAGGTAGAGTTGTTTGTTCTGTGGTGCCCCTCCCCCCTCAGTGTTTTCTATAGCCTAGTGTGGTGAAGTGGGTGTGTGTGTGTGATCTTTTTTAGAAAGCATTTGCTTGTCTTTTTTTCAAGGCTTTCTTTCTACCTTTAGCATGGCTGAAAAGCTTGTTTTCAAGTGCTGCACAGAGTGTGGCCATAAGCTGTTCCCAGCTGATGGCCGCACTCTGTGCATTTTGTGCTTGGGTGTGGCCCAACTTAGTGTGGATTGTAGCATTTGTGGGGCTTCAACCCCCATGCAGTAAAGGATAGGAATGCCAAGTTGGCCCTCAATGGTCTTCTTCCTTCCTCTGACTCTCATCTTCGGCTTCAGTCATAGCGGCTGCTGTGGCTGCCTCTCCCTCCTGTCTCCCAAGCTGGGACTCAAACTTCTGCACCTAAGCCTGTGGTAGCGGAGCGAAAAAGAGGTAGAGAAAGGGAGGGAGAATTGAAGACGGGGGAAAAGAGGAAGAGGTCCCCGGACTTCGCTTCACCCAGCAAAACTCCATGGACCCATGACTCCCCTCTGCTCCAGTCTCCAAGGTTCTCCCCGGAGCCAGAGGAGACAGGTCCAACCTCTCAGGCTACGGTACCACGACCCGCCAGGTCGGAGTCCATGGCCTTGTCATGGTCAATTCGCTCCTTGTCGGATATGGATCTTGATAAGATGATGAATTGCTTTATCTAGACACAGATTCAGATGGGGGTCTTGCCAGCCCCCCACTTCCTCTGGAGGGGGGAGCTTGCTTCCTTTCTTTCAACCCATTTCTCCTTCTCTGATCCGACCTTCGGCTTCGGAGTACTCTGATCTGAGGTTGACTTTGGTCAGGGGGCCGGTGCCGAAGTACCTGTTTCCTCAATGCCGACAGCTGCCTGGAGCAATTTGGATCAGAGATGCTCTCGGAGCCGGAGCTTGGGTGTCGGGTCAAAGGGAGTGAAACCTTTTCCATCGCCTCTGACTTTGTCGGGCCAGATTCCCTCCCTCAGAGCTCCGTCCACCTTGGGCCTAGCTTCGATTCTTTCGTCAGACCTGGGGTGACTTCCCTCCTTATTAGTTTCCCAGGAAGTTCGCTCTCCTTCAGCATTCAATGTGGTAGAAAGGGTCCTTTCTGTCTGATTGAGACCCCTGACCGCCTCCTCTAACTCCTCACAGACACCCACGGCTCTGTCTATGGTCCCCATTGTTTTACCAAAGGGACAACCCATGCTCGAAGAGCCCCAGACAGTTCCCCCCCCAAGGAACAAATGGCTTGCGAGCACCCCCCTGGAGAGCCCCACCAGAGATCTGCCTCACAAGCATACGTGCAAGAGGAAGCACTTGGACTCCCCCAAGTCCCTCACCGAGAACATGGATTTAGATGATGGAGAGGGTTCCCCAAGATCACTTCCCGAGGATGTCTCCTTTGGAGACATCATGGAGATCCTGCGCCAGTGGGGAGGTTGGTCTGCCCCCAAACCCTCTTCTGATGAATCTGTGTTCCTGGAGGCTTTTGGCATGGGCCTGTCTACTTCCTGGGTGTCCCTTCCCGCGGATCCTTTGGTGGATTTGGTCACCTCGCGGGCATGGAAGAAACCGGACACCATGGAGCCTATCCCAAATCAGCCCGGTAAACTCTTAAGCCCCCCATTGACAGACCATCCTGGAATTAGGACTCCCCCGTGGATGCCATGGTGGTAGCAGCAGCCACTAAGAAGGAACTTGCCCAGGAGAGTTCCTTCATCCACCCTCCTGACTGAGAGTCACGGATGATGGACCACCTAGGGAATCAGGTGTGCGCTTCAGCTACCTTTTCGATCCGGGTGCTGAATTATTTGGCCCATGTCACTAGACTCCAACGCAACCTAGTAAAGGAGCTGAGGAGTCTCCCCCCAAGTCCATGTCGCAGGAGGGCAAGGCTTCGTTCTCCACGAGGATGGCCACTCTGAAAGCGGAATCTAATATGTCCATGCGACTCCTCTCTCCTGCTATGGAAGGAGCAGCTAAGGCAGCCAGGTCCGGCGTGTTCATTAGGCATAATGCCTGGCTCAGGTTATGTCAATTTTCCGAACCCTTCAAGGGCGTCATTTGCCAATGCCACTTATGATGGTTCTACCCTGTTCGGTAAGACCGTCAAGGAGACATTGGTCCAGAGTGAGAAGAATGGGAAGACACTGTCGGCTGTTGGAATCCGATTCTCTAACCCTCAAAGGTCCTTTTCTCAGAACCAGAGAGGGCAAAAGAAGATCTGGTTCCTGAATTCTAAGTATTCCTGGGACATGCAGGGCTCTTCTTCCCCCAGAGGCAGAGGGGGACAATGGACGCCAGCCCAGAGGCAGAGGGCTCCTCGAAACTTCGGGTCTTGAGAACCTTTCTTGGACAGACCCGGGCAGCAACCCTGAGGGGATGCCCAACCGCTCTACTCTGGCGGTAGTCGGGGGATGATTGTCCTTGCACCCAGTGAAATGGGAGTTCATAACAATGGACCACTGGGTGCTTCAAATCCTATCCAGAGGACACACTATCCCCTTCGTGGGTTTCCCCGTATCTCCCAGACACCTCTCGGGCATACCACCCACGCAAAAGGAGACTGCAGCACAGGAAATTTCCAAGCTGCTAGAAAAACGAGCCATCTAAACCATACCACCACATCAGTCCGGATCAGGCTTCTACTCCATGTTCTTTTTGGTGCCAAAGAAAACGGGGGACTTAAGGCCAAATGTTAAGTTGTCATTCTCTCCTTCATTCTTGCTGGATGGCTCAGACTCGGCCTATACTATAGCTCGAGAGCTATTTTTACCGGCTCGAGGCAGCCCTATAACCCACAATACCATGCGCTAACTCCCCAGATCTCGTTTGCCGCTTCGCTGCGAGGCTCAGGTCAGTAAGAGATTTATTCTATTTAACTAAAATTTCAGGTAGTTTCTCCAGTTAGTTACCCTTGTTTAGGTCACTACTAATTGTACAACCCTTTTTGTAGCCCTGTTTCCCTTCTCTAGTTAATTTTTATCTTTGCGCCTACGGGCTTTACCTTAGTTTTTCCCACCCCTTATAGTGTCTGTGTGTGTGGGTTTTAGTCAGTTCCCTTAACTTTCCTAATTTTAAGTTGAGTGTGTGTGTGTGGACTGACTGTGTTTACTGCAGATAGGACTATGTCCAAAGACACTAAGGTCTCGGGATTCAAGAAGTGTGACTCGTGCTGTCAGAAAATGTCTCTGACAGACGGTCACACTTCTTGTGTCTATTGCTTGGGGCTTTTACACCTGCCGGACTCTTGTTCCATCTGTCACGGGTTTAGTTCAAGAGTCCTGCAGGAGAGGCGTAATAAGCTCATCCTAAGGGGCTTGTTAAAGCCTGATGACTTCCCGTCCAAGTCTGGCTCGGGGAAGTCCTCAAAAACCGCCAAACCCTCGGCTCCAGCTTCTGAGTCGAGGGCTGGCGTTATCGAGATGGCTCCGACATCGGTTCCATCCGGATCCGAGGTGGGAAAACTGGTATCCGCTCTGAAACCAGCATCGGAGCTGACCCCAGCGCGCAAGCGCTCTAGATCCCCCTCGATAGACTCCGTCCGATTGGCTCCGAGATCCCCTCTCCTATCGGAGTGGAGTCATAGGACTCACTCATCTAGGTCATCGAGGCTCTCCGATCACGACATCGAGAGGGTGGTCAGTAGGCTCATAAAATCTCAGGCACTAGCCCAAATGCTCCAGAGCCCATCTCACCAGACTGTGGCTCCTTCGGTACCGCCATCAATTCCTCCTCCAACTCACCTCTCGAGTTCGGAGCTGGAGTTTGTCGGAACCGTAACCTTACCCACGTTGGAGCCGATACTCCCACCTTCGGCTCCGGTGTCGTTGGCTCCGACCTCTTCATTGGTTCCGTCCGTGGAGAGGTCCGGGCGCCTGGACTCCATGGTCTGCTCCGAGGGGGCGAGTGGCATCTGACCCTTGTCCGACCCCGCTCTCCCTCTCGGAGCTTCGGCTCTGGTTAGTTCGGCCCCGACATCATTCTCGGAGCCTTCTCTGTCGGTGCCGGGGGCGGTTCTGGCCTCTTCGGAGCCAGGACTAACTTTGGTATCTGATAGGGGAGCCTTTGAGGTGATGAGCATGCTGGACCCAGTGTCCACTCCAAGGTTAAGTTCTGCAGCTCCTCCCTCTACAGTGCCTGTTACGGTCTCTGGCCACCCTCCTATATCTGACAGCAGATATCCGAAATGTAGGGTACCCACCTTGGGTGTCTCCTCCTCTTTCGAGGGCTCCCCTGAAGTTTCAGGGGAACCCCCTAGGAAAAGAAAGTGCAAGAGGAAGCACATAGACTCCCCCGAGTCTGTCACGTCAGACACCGACTTGGATGAGTCTGAGGGTTCCCCCAGATCCCCCTCTGAGGATGTCTCTTTCTCAGACATCCTAGAGACCCTGAAACAGAGGGGAAATTGGTCCACTCTCAAACCTTCCGAGGACGAGTCTGTTTACCTTGATGCTTTTGGATCTCGCCCTTCCACCTCCTGGGTGTCTCCCCCTTTCGACCCACTAATGGAGGTAGTGGCTAGAAAGGCGTGGGCAGCTCCTGACTCAATGGAACCTACCCCTAGGAGGCCTTCTAAATTTATTTCTGCACCAGAGATCAAGTCCTTTCTCACCAAAGACGTTTCAGTTGATGCTATGGTGGTAGCAGCAGCCACTAAGAAGGAATTGGCTGATCCTTCTGTACCTGTTCATCCTCCTAACAAAGAGTCCAGGACCATGGACAGGTACGGAAAGTGGACATTTGCTTCAGCGACCTTTACTGTGCGATCGCTGAACTATTTATGTCATTTCACCCGCCTTCAGAGAGACCTGCTCAAAGAGCTGGGTGAAACGGTACAGGATCCTTCTGCTGCGGGGTATCAGGACAAGATAAACTCCCAGCTGGCCACCCTGAACTCCATTGTTAACTCCTCCATGCGGCTTATCTCTTACGCAGCCGATGGAGCGAGTAGGGCCGCTGGCACAGGTGTTGCATTGAGACGTCCCGCTTGGATGCGACTCTGTAACTTTGCCGATCCCTTCAAGGCGTCCTTCACCAACACCCCCTTTGATGGTTCAGAATTGTTTGGACCTCAGGTGAAGAATACCCTCACCAGATGCGAGCAAGATGGTAAGACTCTCTCTGCCGTGGGAGTCCATTTTTCCACACCTTCTAGACCTTATCCTAAGGGACAGAGAGGTGGAAAGATGTGGTTCCGCAAACCACAGGGAGTCGCACCTGCCGCACGTGGTGAATTTCCCCCTAGAGGCAGAGGGGGGAATAATAACAGACGCCACCCTAGGGGCAGAGGGGGTCCACAGAACCAGGGTTCCAGTGAATCTTTCCCTGACCAGCCCTTTCAGCATCCCTGAGAAGCTGCCTGACTCTCTGCCTTCTGTACCCGGAAGCCTGGCAATACCTCTCCCAAGACACATGGGTACAGAAGATCATATCTGAGGGTTACAAAATTCCCTTCACTTCCCCTCCGGTACAACTGCCAAGACCCCTACCAGACATACCACCCACACAAAGGGGTCAGGCTCAGCTAGAAATAAAAAAGCTGTTAACAAAATGAGTCATCCAGGCTGTCCCAGCAGATCAGCTAGGATCCGGAATATTCTCCAGATTCTTTTTGGTACCAAAAAAGACTGGAGACCCATTTTGGACCTCAGCAGATTGAACAACTCTGTACAAAAGACAAAATTTTGGATGGTAACACTGCAGTCCATTCTACCCTTTTTGGGCAGAGACAACTGGATGTGCTCCTTAGACCTCCAGGACACGTACTATCATATAAAGATACACAGGCGTTCCAGGAGGTTTCTCCGCTTCCAGCTGGGAGCCAGTCATTATCAATTCAGAACCCTGCCCTTTGGTCTCACCACAGCCCCCCGGGTGTTCACCAAATGCTTGGCAGTGGTTATGGCTCACCTGAGACAAAAAGGATTCCAGGTGTTTCCATATCTAGACGACTGGCTCATTTCCGCTACCACCAAGCAGCATCTTATAATGGCCAGGGATTACACTATTCAACTTTGCAACAGTCTAGGTATTTCTATAAATTTTGTAAAGTCCTCCTTGTCAATGTATAAACTTTATAGGCGCCGTATTAAACACCACAGAAATGTCTGCAACATTACCACCTCAGAGAGTGTCAGACATAAGGAGGAATGTTCAGTCCCTGTTTCAGCCCAACAGAGTTCAAGTCAAGCTAGTATTGAAAGCGTTAGGCCTCATGGCAGCGGCGATTCTTCTACTCCCATTAGCCCGCTTCCACATGAGGCTTCTTCAGTGGATGCTGTTTTCTCAGTGGTCCTTTCAACAGCTACCAATGACTCACAATATTTTGATAACCCCTTCTTGCAAGAATCATCTCTCCTGGTGGATGGTTTCCACTCAGCTTTTTCAGGGCAGACCCTTTGCCCCCCCCCCATTTGCCACGGTGACAACGGATGCCTCCCTGATCGGGTGGGGGGGCATTATCAGGGCAAGACGGTCCAGGTCACATGGCAACAATCAGAACACCACCTGCACATAAATGTCCTGGAGATGAGGGCGGTGCTTTTGACGTTGCAAGCCCTTCAGAGCTCTCTTCCCACAGGGACTATAGCAATTCAAACGGACAATATGTCTGTAGTGTGGTACATAAACAAGCAGGGCGGAACAAAGTCCTACCCCCTATGTCGAGAAGCACTCAGACTTTGGCAATGGGCGATTTCTTCTCAATGGTTTCTGATAGCAACGCACATCCCCGGGAAGTCCAACGTCATAGCGGACAGATTGAGCAGAACTATCCTCATGCCTCACGAGTGGTCTCTAAATCAAGCAGTAGCAGACAGAATATTTCAGAAGTGGGACCAGCCTTACTGCGATCTTTTTGCAACTCCTCAAAACAGCAAGTGCCTCGACTTCTTCACACTCTTTCCTCTACCAGACCATCCCCCCAGAGACGCTCTTGTTCACGTTTGGCCCCGGGGTCTTCTATATGCGTTTCCTCCCTTGCCATTGATCCCGCAATTAATTCAGAAAGCAACCACATTGAGATCCAAAATTATCCTCATTGCCCCGTTTTGGCCTCGACAAGTATGGTTTCCGTTTCTGCACAGTTACCTACTGGAACAGCCTTGGCATCTGGAACCCCTTCCGGATCTGTTGACCCATCTCAGGGGCAAGCTGCATCAGTCTCTTCATTCCCTCAACCTCACAGCTTGGTTGCTCCACTTCCAGCCTTAGCCAGGCTTCCCCTTATTTCTCCTCCTGTTCATGATATCATTCTAGCTTCCCATAAGTCCAATACTAGGAAGACGTATGCGAGTAAATGGAAGCGTTTGCCGATTGGGCACAAACTAAGTCCCTAGATCCTTTCCATGCACCCATTCATAAGGTTCTAGATTTTCTGGCGGAGCTTTTTCATTCAGGGTCATCGTCGGCCACTATCAGGGTACAATTAGCGGCCATTGCTAATTTTCATGTTGGGCTCTCAGAAGCAAATATTATGTCCCACAAACTTTGTAAAGCCTTCCTCAAGGGCATCTTTTTGCTTAGACCTCCAGTTAAAGATCCGCCTCCACAATGGGATTTGAATTTAGTTCTAACCTCATTGATTCTGTCTCCCTTTGAACCTGCAGCTTCTTGCTCCCTCAAGCTTCTTTCTTGGAAAACTCTGTTTTTAGTAGCCATAACATCTGCCAGAAGGGTATCGGAACTTCAAGCTTTGTCGGTCCACCCCCCTTATTTGGTCTTTCACAAAGACAGGGTAACTCTCAGAACAAACCCTTCCTTCCTACCGAAAGTGTCCTCGGAAACCAATCTAAACCACTCCATTGACTTGCCTGTCTTCTTCCCAGACTATGCCAACAGGGCTGAACAGAAATTACATTCATTAGATGTTCATCGCCAATTACGGTATTATCTAGACAGGACCAAAACAACTCAGAAAGGCAGACCAGCTCTTTCTCAATCCACAAACACTGCAGTAAACCAAATTCCACAACGAACAACACAGGAAGCCAGTGCCAAGCCAACGTTTATTGCGATCTGGTACCTCGGCTTTTCGCCTTCAAATGGATCACAAATTCATTGTGCTGTTAACCATTATTTATACAAACTTTTTTAGTTAATCAGCACCAATTAATCAATTAACATTTTAAAGTGCTCTACCATTATTTAATGTCTTTACAAAAATTCTTGACATTAAAAACAAAGTATTAAAAATTTCAGTTTCATAATTATTATTATTACTACATTACTATGTTACATATATAATCAGTCTTTGTTTAAACATCAGTATAAGTTAATGAAAGAGAAAACTTCCAAGAGATTTTTTTCAAGTATTAAAGAAAAATAGTAAAGAGCAGACTCAATATAAACTAAGAAATAGACAAGAAAAGGGCAACTTCTATATATTATTAGTATAAGTATATGTATGGACAACTATTTCATTTCTATTATGCTAACTTCAAGTTTTGTATTTTAATATATGTAATAAAAAGTAATGTTATGAACTAGTATTTGACAATTAACTTTAAATACATTCCAACAATAACAGCTCCTATACCCCAAGATGGCTCATGTTTGGTTAACTAAATGGTATGTATTATACCAAAACAAGAATGTGTATTTAGTATACTTCTAAATATTTAATACATAAAGATATTACATACTTAATTCTAGGTTGAGTCCATATGGTTTCAACGTATTGAATTTAAGTATCATCCTAGTCTCCAATTCAAGTAGTTTCGGGACAATTGATCCCCCATTTACATAACCGAAAGGTTGGCCCAATACACAAAAGATTAAACTACTAGCATCACCTTTATGTTTTTCCAAAAAGTGTTTGGCCACTGGGCTATAATCATTTTTATTCCTAATATCTTTTAAGTGTTCCAAAATTCGAACTCGAACCATTCTTTTGGTCTGACCTATATACCATAAATTAGAACATGAGCATCCCAACAGATATACCACTCCTGTGGATTTGCAATTGAAAAAGTGTCTGGCTACAAAAGGTATATCATTAATGTTAGTTACATTTAGGACCCTGCTGCATACACTACACTGTCCACAAGAGAAAGTACCTACAATATTTTTATTAATACCCACATTAAATTTCTCACTAAAATTATAGTTTAGTAGCTCCTTTAAATTTTTTCCCTTTTATATGAAAACATTAACTGTTTGGGAAAATGTCACCAATACTTTCATCTTCACAAATAAGATGCCAATATTTCCTTATGATGTTACTTACTTCTATGGATATGGGAGAATATTTCATGACAAAAAATAATTTAGACTCACTGTTTTTTGAAATATCTATGTTTCTAACCCTAGGTATAGTCTTACTTGTTGTTTTCCTAGTGTATAAATTACGCCTCCTGTCTCAAATGGACTCTATCTTCATAACCGAGTGGTTTGTAATTCCAAGAATTTTATTTTACAGTTTAACAAATGGTCCTTGCTATAGCCCTCTCAGATAGTCTGGATTCGACCTTATTTAATTCCAAAAGTCTCTCATCCCTATTACTTGTATGGTTAAAAATCCTTTGAAATTCACCAAAAGGAAGAGACCAAATCAGATGTTCCGATGCATACTTTCTGCATGTAGAAACATATTCACTGAGGTCTGTTTCCTATAGGGTCTATATCCTATGTGGTCATCATTGTGGAAGAGAGTTAAATCAAGGAAATTGATCTTAACTCTATCCATTTCATAAGAAAATTTTAGACCATGACCATTACTGTTCAAAACATCAAAAAATTCAAGAAATTCAGACATTTCACCACTACATATTAATATAAGATCATCAATGAACCGTTTGTAAAATACTACATTGTTTTGATAGAAAGAAGTAGAATAAATGAATAATTTTTCAAAATAGTCCATATATAGTACGGCATATGAGGGTGCAAAAGCAGCCCCCATTGCCGTACCTTTGATCTGGAGAAAGAAGTCCTTATTGAAACAAAATAGTTATGGGAAAGACAAAATTCCAACAGTAATATCAAAAAGGAGGTTCTAGGACCATCCCCCAACATTAGTTGAACAGCTTCAAGTCCCCACCTTCTCTTAATGTTAGTATATAGTGCCTTCACATCTATAGTTACCCAATAGTAACTATTTTCCCATTTAATTCCACTGATTTTATCTATTAGATCTTGAGTGTTAGAAATATGAGCTGAAATTCTAGACAAATAATTTTTAAGATGGAAGTCCAAAAATGTTAACTCTACTCAAAAAGATTCTTTGCCTGAAACTATAGGTCTCCTGGTGGCTTCTCTAAACTTTTGTGCACTTTCGGTAATGCATAGAAGGTCGGTGTTACAGGTTTTTTAACATATAATTTTCCCACATCATGTTGATTGAGAAAACCAAGGCCCCTCTTTCCAACAGATTTAGCAATTCACTATTATATTCAACAATTGGATCATTTCTTAAACAAATGTACTCATCCTGATTTTTTAACAAATCAAAAATCATTTCACAGTAGTCATTTTATTCAGTATGACCCAGTTGCCACCTTTATCTGCACTTTTAAAATGAAATCTGTTTTAATTTTTTTCAAGTATTTAACGGCCATCCATTCTTCTTTGTTTAAATTATAATATTTAGTCATATTATTTAAACTTTCCATAAGTACTGAAATCTCCTTAAATACAACTCTAAAGAAAGTGGAAATTGCTGGCACTTTAATGTTGGGTGTAAAGGTACTTTCAGATGCTAAGGGCGGAATAGTGAGTTTACCATAGCCTGTAACAAACATGTCACCATCAACCACATTATCAAGGACATCTTCACTAGTTAACTCAAAGGATGCATTTTCATAGTCATAAATTGATAGATTTAATAATTCATTCTCAACATTTTCAGTAATAGTGTCAGAACTATTAGTATTATACATCCCATCATTTTCTTCAGTACCATTGTCATTCTCATTGTAAAAGAAAACTTTCAAGTATAATTTCCGAATGAATTTTTTAAGGTCAAAATAAATATCACTCAAAGAGGAAAAAAACGTAGGTACAAATTTACTCCCCTTCAATAATACTGAATTCATGGCTTGGTCAATAACCAAGCTAGATAAGTTAACCACACACAAACCATCATCATGTAAACAGTTAGCATTTAAAGAACTTACTGGCTCATTCCTTAAACCGATTTCTTCCCTTCCTTCCATTTCTACCTCGACCAGATTTGTTGGTTTGAAAGGAAGAATCAGCAGCACTAGCATTAGAGGACGAGCCATTATCATTAACAAATTCATTTTGTCCATTAATAGAAGTTGAAAAAGTCACATTTTTAGTACGATTCTTTTCCCGTTCCCCTGAAGACGCTGAAAGACTGCGTTGTGCCCGTTGGTTTCGCGGGCTTTTCCGAACCTTAGATCTGCTCCGTGAAGTGTCGCGTTGCCATGAGAAGAGTATTCCATTCTCATAATCTTTTATATCACGACCAGCTCTTTCTCTCTTTTGCTGCAGGAAAGAAAGGGCTTCCGGTATTGAAGGTTACTCTTTTTTCAGATGGTTGACATCTATTATTACCTTTGTCTATGAGTTGAGACACAGGCAACTCCCATCTAGGCCTAAAGCTCATTCAACCAGGGCACTATCAACATCAACGGCATTTCAAGCAAGGTTACCACTAGATGCCATATGTGCAGCAGCTACATGGGCTTCCAAACATACCTTTATTGCCCATTACAAACTTGATATAGCCTCCAGAAATAGAGCTGACTTTGGTTCCACCGTACTCAGGAGTCTGTTCAGTTGAGCCACCCAGGACTATGATGCTAGGGACGCTGTCCTATCCAGCAAGAATGAAGGCGAGAATGACAACTTAACATTAAGAAGTTATGTTCTTACCATAACGTTCCATGTTAGTTGTCGTCTTCTCGCCTTCTTTCTTGCGTCCCTCCCTCCTGCCCCCTAGCCTGGATAGACTTCAGGTCTCTGAGTCCTTCCATTTCTGGAGATATAACATGTTACAGTTTCCCAGTATCCTTAATGTTACTAGCAGGGAGCCCGTACTTAAATGAGGATTATGATATTATGATATTATATTTATACTATGTCTTAGCTTCCAAACGAGATCTGGGGAGTTAGCGCATGGTATTGTGGGTTATAGGGCTGCCTCGAGCCAGTAAAAGTAGCTCTCGAGCTATAGTATAGGCCGAGTCGGAGCCGAGGATCGGCTCCGAACCCATCCAGCAAGAAAGAAGGCGAGAAGAAGACAACTAACATGGAACGTTATGGTAAGAACATAACTTCTTATTCCGGACTTTTCTACCCTGAACCGGTCAGTTGCCAAATTATCATGCTACAGTCCATCATGCCGTACCTGCAAGAGAGCGACTGGATGTGCTCATTAAATCTCCGGGATGCTTACTATCACATAAAAATACACAGAAGCTCCTGGAGGTTCCTCTGCTTCCGACTAGGAGTCAATCATTACAACTTTTAAGTACTACCCTTTGGTCTCACCACAGCCCCCAGGGTGTCTACCAAAGTGATGGCAGTTTTAGTGGCTCAACTGAGGCTTCAGGAGATTCAGGTCTATCTGTACCTGGACGATTGGCTCCTCACTACTCTCACCAGGTGTCTCCTTTCCTAAACCAGGGATTATTTCCTGACACTTGCCCTGCATTTGGGGATCACAATCAACACATCCAAATCTCTCCTAGATCGTGTACAGGTGATAGACTACATTGGTGCCAGAATAGATGCTCTTCAGTGCAAAATATTCCTGACCTCAGAGAGAGCGTTCAAAGCCTGAGGATGCATGTCTCTCTGATCTACCGTTCTCATCTTCCAATGGCAGAATCGGTGTTGCGGGCTCTAGGCTCGATGGCGGCGACCATATCTCTTCTCCCATGTGCTCGGTTACACATGCGGATTCTTCAGTGGACTAGCGGTTCAATGGTCCCTGTTGGAACTGCCATTGACTTATCCTATTCAACTCAGTCGAGTGGGTCTGTCGTCCTTCATATGGTGGATGAGCTCTCCGGACATTTTGGATGGATGAACCTTTGTTCCAGCCCCGGCCCAAGCCACAGTGACCATGCATGCCTCCCAACTCAGGTGGGGGGGCATTGTTTGGGCAGGGCAGTCCAAGGCCTATGGTCCCCCGTAGAGAACAGCTTGCATATCAATGTCCTAGAGATGAGAGTGGTGGTTCTAGTGTTGCAGCCCCTTCATGCCTTTCTTCTTCTCAGGACGGTTGCTATTCAGTCAGACAACATGTCAGTAGTCTGGTATATCACCAAACAGGGAGGGAACAGATCTTACCCCCTTTGTCATGAGGCCATGAGAGTGTGGGAATGGGCGATCTCCACTCGTCACTTTCTCATCACAACACACATTCCAGGACAGTCAAGCATTCTAGAGGACAGGCTAAGTCAGACCATTCTGATGCCTTACGAATGGTCTCTGAATCTGTCAGTAGTGGAATAGATCTTCAGCGAGTGGGGTCGGCCTTGCTGCGATCTCTTTGCATCTCCTTCCAATGTGAAGTGCAGCAAGGTTTTCGCTCTGAACTCCCTGCCGGGGGAGTCCCCCAGAGATGCTGTAGTTCATGGTGGCCTTCCCAGTCTTCTGTATGCTTACCTGCCAGTACCTCTCATTCCAAGGTTTCTGCAGAAAGCTCGTCGACTGGGGAGCAAAGTGATCCTCATTGCCCCATTGTGGCCTCGCCAGGTATGGTTTTCCCTTCCTTTGGTCTCACCTTCTGGCTCCCATTCAGGATTTAATTTCACACCCTGCGGGGGTGCCTCATCCGAGTCTGGACAGTCTGAAGCTTATGGCTTGGCTGCTCTAGTTCCCATAATTTCTAGAACTCTCGGATTATCCCCTCAGTTAGATCTATTTTGGTAGCAGCTCATAAGTCTTCAACCAGAAAGGTTTATCGCAGCAAGTGGAAAAGTTTTTCTTTCTGGGCCTCTCAAAGGAGTTTAGACCCTTTCACGGCCCCTATTTCTGCTGTTCTTGATTTTCTAGCTGATATTTTCCAGCATGGCGCTAGTTTTTCTACTGTCAAGGTTCAGTTGGCTGCCATTTCTCATTTTCATGTGGGCGAGAATTCTGCCTCCTTAGCATCTTCCAGACTGTGTAAAGCCTTTATCAAAGGCACCTTTATGTTATACCTCCCAGTCAAAGATCCGATTCCCCTGTGGGACCTTACTATGATGCTTCAAGCTTTGGTTGCTCCGCCTTTCAAGCCTGCCGCAACTGCAGATCTAAAATTCTCTTGGAAAACATTTTTCTGGTGGTTATTACCTCTGCAAGACGGGTTTCAGACTTACAGGCCTGGCCCATCAAAATTCTGTACATGATTTTTCATAAAGACAGAGTTTTCCTTCGAACCAATCCATCCTTTCTTCCTAAGGTGGCATCACCAGTCAATATCAATCAGACTATTAATTTGCCTGTGTTTTTTCCTAATTTTACGAACAAGATGGAATACAAACTCCATATGTTGGATGTTCATAGACAGGGTTCTATTTACACTAGACAAAAAATTTCCGTAAATCTGATCAATTAGGTTTATAGAAAGATACATTCTCCAAGGTCATTGTAGCTATATGGATTTCTTCATGCATCCTGCAAGTCTGTAAGGACAGTGCCATGTCTCCTTCAGGTCAGGTAAAAGCTCATTCCACTAGGTCCATGGCTACGTCTGTGGCTTTTTGGTCTAGAGCGTCTTTGGATGATATTTGTTCTGCAGCTACCTGGTCCTCATCTCATACATTTATTTCTCATTACAAATTGGATTGGACTTCCAGAAGGAGAGCATCCTTTGGTTCCGCAGTGCTCCAGAATGTCTTTCCATGAGGTCTTCCCAGGAGTTTAGTAGCAGGGGACTTCAACCTGTGAGATAAAGATCAAATGAAGTAAACTATTTCAGATAAAGAAGTTATGTACTCACCGTAGTGTTCCATCTGAATAGTTGTACTTCATTTGTCTTCAGCCATCCCTCTCTCCTTCCCCCGGACCTTGGTGCATGATCAGCCTGTGGGCTGCAGTATAGGTCATAAGTAAAATTATCAGGTCGAATTCTCTGTATAAGTTCAGCAAACTTGATCTAGGGATGGAAGGCAGTGGAGGTGTATTGTGGGTAAGGGGAGGAGTCTGGAGCTCAGAACTGATGCTAGCAAAAGTTGCCGGCTCAGACCCAATATGGATCCGTAACCCACAGGTTGAAGACAAATTAAGTAAAATTACTCGGAACGTTATGGTGAGTACATAACTTCTTTTTTCATGCTTAAGAAACAGAATAAGCAATCCCTGCTTTCCCATGCCAAACAGGGAAACAAAAAAAAAAAAAAAAAAAAAAAGAGAGAGATGGTAGGAGTGGAACAATAAAGAACAAGGATCTCTTCCACAAGAAGGGCCAGTCTGCAACTTCAGAATGATCATGTCACCATTCTTCCTCCTTCTCCTCCTGCTTCAGTCTGTCAAAACCTATCCCAACAACTGGCTTTATACATTTTCCTTTGAAAGACTCTTGTTAAAAAGTGTTTCAGGAAGGTAACTTTTGGCTTTGGATACAAAACCTCTTTTCAGAGGAGTTCGTTTCCACTCTCTGAACCAAACAGATATTTTTCCTCAGGTTCTTCAGCATTGCTAACCGTAGGAGTCCTAGAACCAATGCCATTAAATCAGTGGTGGCAAAGGCTTCTATTCCAGAATTTTGTGGTGCCAAAGAAAGAGTCAACTTGAACAGTTCTAGATCTTTCCTTCCTAAGTCTCTATGCAGAATTTCCAAATTCACAATGTTAACCCTTCAGAGTCTGTTACCTCTCATTCCCTGGGAAGCTTTATGATTGATATTAGACCCAAAAGATACATGCCATTACATTCCCAGAGCCAAAGGATTAAGGAAATGTCTCAGATTTTCTGTGTGGGGGTCACACTATCAGTTATTTGCATTATCTTTTGAGTAATTTACTGCTCCATTGGTGTTTAAAATGTGTCAAGCTCCAGTCATAGCTCATCGCAGATTGAATTGCACTCTCATTTTTCCTTTTTTAGATTTCTTGCTTATCTTTGCAGAGTCTTCTCCAAAATGTCAAGAGTCCCTGTTATGGGTTTCACCTCTTCGAACTAATATGGGATTCCAGATAAACTTCAGAAATCCTCCTTGACTTTGTCATGTAGGATTGTCTTTCTAGGGCATCTTATAGACATCCCGCAACAGGCCTTTTTGACACAGTAGAAGGTGGATTCTTTTCTGTAAACTTTTGAACTTCTCAACTTGGACTTCAGCCGGCAGATTTCTCATGATTTGGGAGTTCCTGGCATCCAAGTTTCTCATGATTCATCTCGTATTTTACACTTGAGAAAAATTTAGTGGTATCTAAAAAAAAAAAAAAAAAAAAAAAAAAAAGTCATAGACCTAGACTGATACTTTGGGGATTACTGTCTGCCTCTGTCTAATATACCCCCCACCCCCCAGATAACCTCTAGAAACTTTCTAACTAGCATACCCCCTCTAATAAACACCCATGATACATTGAGACACATCTTGTTTGATTTGCATGGCTAGGCTTGTAAAGGCCATGATGGTTGTTAGTCTAGTATATACCTATGAACATGGACCCAACCCTTGCATTGTCTGGATTGTTAGATTTCAGTCTTGGGAATTGTGAAAAAGGAACTGCACTGGTCGAGACTACAAATGCAAGCAAACGCAGGTCTCCCCTTTTCCTCCTTAACCTCCAAGTCTATATATGATTATAGATGACTCAGATTTTGCTTGGGGTGGGGCAGTTTCTGTGGGGTAAAGGTTTAAGGCCTGTGGTATTCTTCAGTCAGACCAAAGCAACTAAATATAAAAGAAATGTTGCCTGTAATCTATGCATTAAAACATCTTCATCTATGGTCCCAGGGCCTCTTCAGGTGATATAAACAACACATCAATGATGTGGTACATCAGCAAGTGTTAGATTAGGGACCTCCATTTTAAAATAGTTATTAGGCATTATGCAGATTTTCAGTAAATTTACTATAGTACATTTAGGTAGAAAAGGCCTGAAATATGGAGTCAGACATGCGCATTCAGTTTCAGAGAAAGACAGTGTATTAGAAGGGAAAGATAAGCATGACATGTACAGAAATACAGAATGTTCTTTTCTCAAGATACAATGTTGTCAGCTACAAAATGTTCCTTAATGGAATGTTAGATTAAGACTAGGTCGGAAAACCAAGGTTATCAAGGCTAAAGAGCCATGCAAAGCATTACAGGGTTTTGAAAATGTACTTGAGATACAGTTGGAGAGGTCAGTCAGTTTGACCTGGTATACAGAAAAGATTGTTATAATACATGCACTTGAGCCTGAGTACAGAAGACAGGTCAAATAAAGACAGTTTCCTTTTACATCATTCAGGACAATCAAAAGATATGTGCAGAAACTTTGGATATAGCAGCACTGTTATCAACATTGTTAATGAAGACAGTGTTCGGATATTGTGAACATCTAATAAAGCCTTATTAAATGAACTACATTGTTTGGAGAATTCATTCTGAAAAGTGCACAAGACTTGGCCCATAAAGGAGAGACTAGCAACTGTTCAGCACAAGTTTGGGTAATTAACAAATAAGGACTCATTTCAGTCTCATTGCATTTGTTTCCAGTTAATTACAATGCAGTACAGTCTTATCAGTTCTTACAATGGTGAGCCACTATGGGGTAAAACAGTTAAAGTAGCTCCCAAAACCCCATAAAAACCTTGGATCAGCAGTCAGACTGTGTGTGTTCTACAAAAAATCTACAGAATAGCAGTGTTTCATTTAACTTCATGTATTCTACGGACTACAAAATAGCGTTTTTATTCCAGTGCAGCACTTTGTGTTTCGTTCAATTACATGTGTTCTGCAGAGCAAGTATTCCAAGCAATCTTATCAGCAACACTTCAAAACTTCAACAAAAACAGCTGCAGTAAGTAACCCTTTCAAGTACAGTTTTAGTGCAACAGCCAGCTTAACTTCAAGATTTCATTAACAGTTTCATGTGACACTTTTTCCAGTCTATCAGTTTCATAATAGACTTTTCAGCAGCATACCACTGTTTTTCCATAAATAAAGAATATGAACTCTATATACATAATAAGCCAGAAATGACAGCACTACAGTTTCTCATTACAGAGCAGTCTTTCAGTAAGGCAGCACTACTTCATGCAGAAAATGGACACAGCAGAATTGCAGCTGTTAAAAGTGCACAGCACTAGTGTTTACTTCAGAAAAAGCCTCAAAGAGCTTCGGCAGACCAGCAATAAATCAACAAACTTCAGCAGTGTTCCTACAGAACATAAAATACATTATCCAGTTAACGTCTATCTCCACAAACTTTCAAGTTTCCAGTGTGACATCACACAGCCTAGAAGCAAGGAAAAGGTTAAAAACCTACAGATAACAGGACACATTCTTCCAGGATCATAAAGTTATGTTTCCAAAGACATGCACCTGGAGCATTTCTCCCCAGGCCTCCACTGAAAACAGGCTCTGTGGAACCTAGTCGGACATTCCCGGTCAACAAATGTTAAATAAAAAATAAAAAAAAAATAAATGCAAGACTTTATACGCACTTTTTAGTTAACAGCTCAAAAAAGTTTAAATTCATCAGTAAAAGTCATTTGCATACCTGTTGTATAAATATGTCAAGTAATACTTCTACAGTTAGTACATCAGTAAATCTTTGGTTTAAAATTAAAACCTGGATAAAGCAGTCTAAACAATTGTGTTCCAAAAATGTTCCTTTAAAGTTAAAGGTTATTAGTTCAGGAATGTTTTAAATATTTCTAAATGCAAATGAGTTAACTCAGAGAAGCACGCTACAGGAATGCATTCACATAATGAGTCAGTTTCTGTCAGTACGGTTTCAGACTTAAATTTAAATGCTTCAGCACATGTAATTTAAAATACAGAATTATGTTGCAGTATTAAACATACAGATGTCAACGCAGTTAACGTGCATGCAGGCAATGTCTCAATTTCACATAGTTTCTTGTTTTCAGAAGCAAGTGCAAATATCACTGAGGGGATAAGATCAGAGTGCAGATTTTGATGAAGTAAATTCCAGTATAACTGAAAAACAGACTTAAGCGCAAAGTAAAATTGCTACAGTTTCAGAGCAAAATAAAAAAAAAATGCATTCCATAGCTATCTATAAAGGGTGTGACAGTCCAGCACCAAATCAGAGCATTAATCTGTCATCGTTTAAGGTTAAAAGAAATGACAATATTTCATTGTTTGCATACAAATCGACTTCAGTTACACATAGATCTTTATTAGTGGACACAAATGCAGTTTTGTCAGGATTTAAAGGGTCAACGATTACAGCATCTAACAGTTCAAAGTGTAACAGCTCTGTACGAGGTATGAATACGTCATTAGAGTTATATGCTGTTTTAGACTTCAGTGACAAGATTTATGTCAGTGTATAGATTTTAAAGAATTGGTTACAACAGAAACATGCAGATTTATGAGTTAAAGATAAAATAAATTCCAGTTCAGCTGACACAGCTAAAGTGCACAGAAAGACATATTGTGTGTGGCCAGTTAGAAAAAGGGTAACCGTATACATATGTCTTGTAAGGTATGTCAGAAATGACTGTCAAGTTAATTCGCAGAATAAAGGGTTTATAGTTACAGATTTGGCAGATAATTTTGTTTAGCAGTCATGAGTTAAGAGCCAAATTTACATTGAAGTGTTGCAGTGCATAAACAGTAACTTAATACAGACAAAAAAAGCATTAATGAAAAAAAACAGTACATCATGTGTGTCATTAAAACCACCGGTTCAACTGTTATGTTAAACTTATAAAATCAGACCAGTTTAAATCTGGTAATAAATGTATTTATGTAATCAGTTTAAGACTGTATATATTTCATACAGAAATGGCAGTTTACTAAGTACATCAGATCAGATTACAGATAGCTTAGCAAACTGAATTAAAAACAGTACTGTATGCCATAATACAGTATGGTAAAGCTCAAGTTAATGCATTTACAGTTTTACTGTTTATTCAAGAAAATTGTAGACAGTAATAAATTCTTGCAGCATTCAGAAGTACTTGAAAATTAAATGACGTCAGCTAAAGAAATGGTCATGGTGAGACAGTGGGTGGAGTTTCACTCACAGAACAGTATGTTAAAATCTAAGGGTCACAAGAGTAATGTAGAAAGTTCCACAGTTAAAATTAATTTTATATAGATGCAAAAATGCAGTATTACTTTAATTTTGTTTGAGGTTATCAGTTTGCTTACAGACTTGCAAGAGTTTATTAGCAGCAAAAGTTTTTTTCATCCAGAAAAATGCAAGTAAAGTCAGCACAATAAGCAATTATATATATATATATATATATATATATATATATATAATTGTTACAGCTGCAATTGTTTATTTAATGCAGAAAAATGCAAATAAGATCAGTGCAATAAGCAATGCTATCAGTTTGTAATTGTTAAAAATGCAAATGTTATTTTAAGGACCTTGATACTAAATACAATCAAGAACTTTAGCCACCCAGCCTTGCACAAGAAATGAAAAGAGGAGGTTTAAAAGGCCTAACTATAAAAAAGACACTTCAACATTAAAGTAGGCCTTCCTTTACCTCATCAGTGACTGGGACAATGCAGAGTAAAATTTGGCAAGAGCTGTGGTGCAGAAGTTGACTATATGTTTCAGTTATTTCTTCAATGTTTGTTTTTATGCATGTTCAGGCAGTACTGACAAAGATATTAATAGTTTAGTCTCAAGAATATTCTCATGTTTTCAGACAATTGTACAACAGTACTAGTTTACAGTCTATCTAAGTCCAGACAATACCGACAGGAAAAGGTACTAATAGTTTAGTTTTCAGAAATTTATAGTTTCAGTTATGCGTTTATCTGTGTTTAGGTAACACTGGCAAAAGATATTTCTTTAGTATTAGTTTAGTTAGTTTCTTGAACAGTGTAGTGAACCTTGTGTGCCAGGAGCTTTTGAAATGCCAAACCCAAAGTAATTCAGTGCACTTCACATAAGCAATGAATGCAAAAGCAGCGTCTTTGGTAACTCTGGTGTTGATCGCTGACATGTCACCCAAAGTGTCGTGGCTTGTGTCATCTTTGACAAATGTGTCATAAGTATAGCACATTTCAGTCAAATTTTAGGATATAAAAATATTCAGTTGCTTCACATTGTTCATTAGTTTTAAGGGTAAAGTAACAGAATTACATTATTTAGTCATTAGTTAAGGGCAAAGTGACACTTATTTGTAACAGGCTTATTACATCATACATTTCTACTACGTCATCCTTCACAGTATTCAGTCATTAGTTAAGAGTAAAGTGACAGAATTATTTATTACATGCTTATTAAAAATAAGTTGTCTAAATAATAGTAATAGTTATTCAGCATACTCAAGGCTTAACGTGGTAGGCTTAATTTATTAATTTATAGATTACAGTATACTTTATATAATTATTGTACATTAGTTAGAAAGTTAGACACTAACAGAAAATGCAAAGGTATAGACCTGAAATAGAGAAAGCATAAGTTTCAGTAAGCTATTGAGATAAGTTTTCTAAAGAATAGGTAGTAATAGTTATTCCGTGCACTCAAGACATAACAACGCAGGCTTATTTTATTAATTAGTTTACAGATTGCAATGCACATTTACAGGTTATAGTGTATTTTACATAATTATTGTACATTAGTCAGAAAATTAAAAGGACACTGACAGACAATGCAAAAGTATAGACTTGAAACAAAGTATAGGTTTTAGTAAACTGTTAAAGCTCATAAATATTCATAGAATATTTCAGACACAAATTTAGGAGGCAAACCTCTATTACAGCACATAAAATTAAAAAAGGTAAGTAGCATAGAGCAAATCTAAACGTTAAAGTAAGTAGCATTATAGAGCAAATCTAAAAAAAAAATTATAGACACAAGTTAATACAGTATATGGTAATTATGCTTTAAGTTATCTCTTTAAAAAGCCAAATGCAGTGCTGCTATCAGTTGAGGCAGGAGACTCACATAAACATAAAAGAGAGCAATCCAAATCCAAGTGTGTGACCCTCCAGTGGCAATGAAACGAAAAGCAGAGATTCAAAGGAACTTCAAATAAGATGCATTCATAAAAAATAATAAAGTTTATTCCAATGAGTGAGCTTTACCAAAGGCTTCTTCAGACTCTTAAAACAATGAATAAAACTGTTTGAATCATTTTTAAACCATCCTTAAGCTTCCTATTGGACATTACAAATTGATATGTCACATGTTATCTTGTCTTAAAGGAACAGATACTCAAAAAGTTAACATAGTTAAATGCAACAATATTTAGAAGGAATACTTCCATCCAAATATACAATTAATGATCAGAATGTCCATGCAAATAAGTAAAAATATATGCATATACCCTGATACATTCTAAAAATAAAAGGAGCATTGTGCTTGGTCCTATATCATTCTACAATCATTAAAAACTGTTGCTACATTCATTAAAAACCCTGAACATTCTCTCTCCTCATGGTGTTAAAAACATTAAAATCCTTAGATAAACAGCAAGTTTTATCGCGTTTCAATATCTAGCATCTCTACTAAGATAGTGGTGTGTCGAATGCAACTTTGCATATATCAGGTTAAAAATTAATATAGCGAGAACTCTGTACTAAAAATGTAAGCGCATACCTTTACCACAAAACAACATAGCGAATATAATGTATTTCGCGATGTGCCTCATCAAGGAGTCAGACCTCATCATATCGGTGAAAGGCTGTTGTCCAAGATTAAAAATTCCACAAGTAGGAACCTCTTAGATTCCACGTGAAACAAACTGTTTACAAGTTGTAAAGTGCCGTGTGCTGTAGGAACTCTGAATGCAATTGAGTACAACCTAACTTCATGCGCTATGGTAACTCAACGTATGGTGAGCACGCTCTAAGCATCTAAGTACTGAACAACAGAAACAATGTTTAAATTTCTAAGAAAAAAGGTGAGCCTATATTAGGTGCTGTCCTGTGCCTAAAATAGACAGTATTTGTAAGCACGATTATGCCCTAGAAGCATATATTGATCACAAAGTGTCACTATTTAAAACAATGAAACGTGGTACATATTAATGAGTACACTTATTAAAGTGTTCGCTGAACATGGCAGAGATGGCATTAACTAATACAAAATAAAAAGATAAAACAGATAAATAGTGGAATGCTAGGCTAACACATAAAAATTGACACAATAAAGCTTGAAATTAGAACAAAGCACACATATAATAATACCTAAGTATAAAGCTCCATAGATGATAGGGTCCCTAACTAGTAAAAGCAACTACTTCCATGTACATAGTTGGTGCTAAATATAACAACATTCTAAGTTAAAAAGGTCAAATGAAAATGTGAAGAGATAAACAATCCGCAACAATACTAAGCCTGTACCTAATGATAAAACAAAACTATCTATTGATGTATGGGGTACCTAGCTCAGTGGCAAAATAAATTCCATCTACAGTGAACAAATATATAGACGATATGCATGCTTGTATATACATGTGTATATATTTACACACATGCATGTAAACTATGCCCAATAACCACTAATATATTGAGGTGGTGATAGGAGGGGATGAAAAACATACTAGTATGTGAGGTATGGGCTCAGAAGTAAGGCTAAAACAAGAAAGTTTAACATATCCAAAGGTCCATCAGTACCTAGGATTTGATACTAAGAACACATCTACTTGTGGCTATAAAGCTCAGAACATTAATACTATGAAAATAATTATATTCAGTCTACAAGGACTGATTCTTACACTGATTTACTATAAGAGTGACATCAATACGTAGTTTTAAAATTACCTTACTACTCTATTTAGGTAATAGTAGGTTAAGTCATCTTCGTAGTCTTCTACTTCTTAAAATGGTTTGAGTTGCACTTTATCATTAAGCCCTGGTGACCTATCAGACCTTAGTCTGATAATCCAACGTGTCTCCTGTTCTAAGGTTTTGTTGATTAGATCACCACCTCTAAAACCCACGCTGACTTGTTCAATAACACAAAATTTAAAATTATGGTTGGTGCCTGCTGTTGTATTGTGTCTAGCTAGGGCATTAGTCTCAGTACCTATCCTAATGTGGTAAATATGTTCCCTAACTCTTTCCTTAAGTGATCTATTGGTTTTGCCAATGTAATAGCTTTTGCAGGTTATACAGGTGGCCATGTATACCACATTCTTACTTTCACAGTTCGTGTTAGTTCTGAAGTTATATGTGTGCGTAACAGGATGCTCAAAAGTGGTATCTTTATTAATGTAGATGCATTGATTACAATGACCACAGGGTACTGTGTTTCTATCATTTATTGGTCTACTTTTCCCCGGATGTTTGGGTCTACATAAAATGCTTCTTAAATTCTGATGATTCTTGTAGGTTATACGTGGTGTTGGTCCTACTACCTCATTGACATCCCTATCGGATTTCAGTATTCCCCAGTGTCTATCCAGGGTTTTTCACCTCCAAGTTCATTTTACTGAAAGTGAGGTTGGTTCTAATTTCAGTTTTAAAGGCTTGGACTCTTCATACTACCTTCATGTGCCATAAAGTAAGGTTTAGCAGTACTGCTCTTAGACGCTCCACAGTTCTGACCATTTCTAATATTTCATTTTCTTTATAGCCCCTTTCTAGAAATCTATCCTTCATGTCCTCTATTCCTTTCTCATAGAACTCTTGTTGTGGGTTCAACCTTGATACTCTCATGAATTGTCCTTTAAGGACATTTTGGAATACATGTACAGGATGCATACTGTTTCTGTGTAGTATGTTGTTTCTTTGGCAGGCTTTCCTATGAATGGTTGTATTAATAAGGCCATTGGACATCCTGAATACTTCCACATCCAAAAATGGTATAGTTTCATCTGAAAAATTCATGGTGAATTTTAAAAAATCCGTAGTGTTATCCAAATAAGAAACGAAATTCTTTAAAGAGGGTTCATCACCCAACCAAATAAGGAAGAGGTCATCTACAAAGCGGCAATACATACCAACAAATTCATTGAAAAGTGGATGGTCATATAAGTGAACATCTTCCCACCTAGCCATCACAAGGTTGGCGTAACTATTAGCACAAGATGTGCCCATAGCTACGCCATCCTTCTGTAAGAATTAAAAACAGTACTGTATGCCATAATACAGTATGGTAAAGCTCAAGTTAATGCATTTACAGTTTTACTGTTTATTCAAGAAAATTGTAGACAGTAATAAATTCTTGCAGCATTCAGAAGTACTTGAAAATTAAATGACGTCAGCTAAAGAAATGGTCATGGTGAGACAGTGGGTGGAGTTTCACTCACAGAACAGTATGTTAAAATCTAAGGGTCACAAGAGTAATGTAAAAAGTTCCACAGTTAAAATTAATTTTATATAGATGCAAAAAAAAATTATAGACACAAGTTAATACAGTATATGGTAATTATGCTTTAAGTTATCTCTTTAGTTGTTGTTTGTCTTTCGGCTTTTCCCGGTTAGGGGTCGCCACGGCGGAACTCCGGTCTGCTAATGGTTGGCAGTAGATTTTCACGAACACCGAGGTGCCAGCTCGACTTTCAACCTTCAACGAAGGCACGCCCATTTACGCATGTCTTTCGACCGCCCACCCAACTGTGGGGAGGACATGCAGACTCCACACAGAAGGCACTCCCTGCACTCCAGCCGAGAATCGAACGGGAGAACCTCTTGTCGTGAGGTTGTCATTCAGCCACATAACTAAAAGGAGGTGCAACTTGTGCCATTTTCTTTTTTGCTGCAATAAGTCATCATTCCATCCGTTTGTCATTCCCTTCCTGGCAAATTCCAAATAACAGTAATTGCCCAGATTGAGGGTTTCTTTAATTCACTCATGTTCTTAGAGAACTGCATAGTTTACAAGTTACTGTGTTGATAATTGGACACAAACTGCTTGACTTATGCTCCTATGTCCATGATATTTCTGGAAAAATAATTAGTACATGTGCTTTTAGAAGACAAATTCTGCCCAACTGTTAACCATCTTCAATGACTTGTCTGGAAGAAGAGCACAAAGTCTGATGTTCGTGTTTCACTGTTGCAGTCATCACTTGTGGATTATACCTGCTGGGTAGCCTCAGTCAGCCTGAATACCAGAGTCAAGCTTTTCCCCTGCGCCGGCTGCTGTCACCTGTTGACTGATGTCAGGCCGTCAGTGGTATAAAGGAGAGCAGCCAGCGCCATTACATCAGTCTTTCTTGTTGTGGAGCCCGAAGCAAAAGCAGTTTGCATGTGTGCCTGGTCGGTCGTTGCCAGAGTGGAAGTTTAATCTGAAAATGACTAAAGCGAAGTACCCCGTTGGGGACCTTTTTCTTACACTAACCGATGTCTGAAAAAGTAAGTAATTGTCTCCGCTGTGGAAAATAAATACCACACTGAGACTTCCATACTTTGTGCATTACTTGTCTAGGCCCAGACCACGACATCCCCCGTTGTTGGTTCTGCACACTTTTCAGTTCTAGAACTATTCGCTGTAGAGCTGAATTTGTAGCCAGGCATTTCGGAAGTAGTTCCTCGCATTACGAAATGGTATCCATCTGTCAGCAGTCTGTGGATATTCCCAATAAATGAAAAGCTAAAGAATGGGACAGACCACACAAACTTAAGCCTTCAAACGACCTGTCCCAGAAGTAAGTCAACAGTTCTCAGGAATTCAGTGTGGTGCATTTGCGGCCCCTAATGCTTGTCTCATTTCCTTCACATGCCTCTACTGAGACCCTTTCGGAGTCCGGTATGCTGCTGGGGAATGCTTCATCATCCAATCTCTCGGTTGTCTCTGCTTCGGTTGGGTCTGGAGCCGCACCGCAGGCACCAGCTTCCAAGGAGGTTCTTCGCACAACCGATTCAAGGCAAAAACTGACTTCTTCACTTCTGACTACCACATCCCAATGACAAACAGATTTACTAAGGTCTAAAAGCAAGACCACCCCAAAGAAAACAGTCTCTAGTCACCATCTTACTCCTCCTCCACCACCTCAGACACAGTTACTGAAAATGGCGGAGGACCTCCTCACTTTCATCAGGGATAGCCATACCACTCCTTCTAAAAGAAAGAGGGATACTCCCCCTGAAGTTCACACACAGCTGGATTCTGAAATTTTAGACTACCTGGATTCGGATGAGGAACAACCTCACGCCTATTTTGAGGATTCTGATGCAGTGGAATCTAGTCCTTCTGCCCCCCCCCCCCCCCCAGGATATTTCATTTGGGGAAACCCTGTACATTCTGAGATCATTTCCACTAGAAAGCCCAAGATTGTTCTCAGTCTAAGAAAAGACTAAGAAAGTTTCCAGATCTTCCTGAGCACAGACCCTTGGCCATCCCTCCTATTCTGGACGTGGTGGATGATGATTTCAATGAATCTAGCCTCACCACTGATGCCCTACCCCCCTGCTCCTAGAAAACCTGACCGGTACTACATTGTGCCTGATTCACATAAGTACTTGTTTCAAAAAACAGCAGCAGACCCAGGGGTCATCACACAGGGGCCCAAAGGGGCCAAGGCTAGCTCATCTAAAAACCCAATTCCCTCTGACAAGGACTCAAGAGCTCTGGACAGATGGATTAAGAAAGTGTACACCTCCACAACCTTAGCTTTTAGAGCTCTTAACTGCCAGTTCCATATGCTAAAATATCAACAGCACACCTTGGAACTCATGAAACAAATTTCATCTTTACCTGACACTAATGCTTCCAAAGAGTTAGCAGATGATCTGCAGTCTACTTCTCAAGTAGCTAAATACTTCCTGCACTGAGGATTCAATGCCCTAGAACTGGCAGTTAATAGCTCTAAAAGCTAAGGTTGTGGTGGTGTACACTTTTATACCATCTCTCCAGAGCTCTTGAGTCCTTGTCAGAGGAAATTGAGTTTTTAGATGAGCTAGCCTTGACCCTTTTGGGCTCCTGTGTGATGACCTCTGGGTCTGCTGCAGGTTATTTAAATAATTTTCTTGGGTGGCAAAAGCCAGAGTACCTTGTTGGCTAGTCTTATATAGGCCCTAGGGCCAATAGCCTGTTACCTACCTGTGAACCCAGAAGCCTCAAGTAGGGCTGCTGTCTGTGGCAGGTTCAATCATTAGGAGGCATGCATGGCTAAAAGAACAGCCATTGCCTGATCATGTAAAATCAAAACTACTTGATGCCCCCTTGGATAAAGACTGCTTGTTTGGATCAAAAGCAGAGGAGGTTGTTAAAAAGATGGGAGGATAAAGCTAAATCTGTGCAAACAGTTAAAGGCTTCCTCCAAGTTCAAACTCCCAAATTCAGCCTGGTCTTTCCCAGTCCCCAATAGACAGGTTTAATGGAGGTCTAGCAGGGACAGACCAGTTAGACCATAAAACCAAGACCAGCAAAGGACCAAGCAGTAGCCCTCCACCACTCCCACAGCAGGGAGTTGCAAGTCCACTCACTACTCTTAAGAACATGCAATGACTCCCACTCCTCCTCCCATCAAAGGTTAGGAGGAAGGCTATCCCTTTACAAACAAAATTGGTTGTCTGTAACAAAGGGCCAGTGGGTATTAAAAATCATTTTTCAGGGCTGCAAATTTCCCTTCCAACAAGTCCCAACCTTAACAGGTTACCAAAATCTACTTCCAAATCAGTGGGCAGAAGCATTAAAACAAGTGGACATTGCCTCCCTTCGAACCAGCTGCATCAGCAGACCTAAAACACCTTTCCTAGAAGACTGCCTTACTCTTGGCTATTACTTCAGCTAAGAGGGTGTCAGAACTTCAAGCACTCATGGCCACTGAACCCTTCATTATCTTGCATGCAGACAGGGTGTCTCTCAGGACTACTCCCTCATTCATGCCAAAGGTAGTATCAGATGTGACCCTAAACCAGGCTATACATCTTCCCACCTTTTTTTCCAAACACTCAGAATAAAGGGGAGAAAATTCTGCACACACTGGATGTGCACAGACAGTCAAGATACTACCTGGATAGAACAAACTCCATTAGGAAGACTGATCAACTGTTGGTTGGCTTCGCCCCAGGGAAAGAGGGAAAGTCCATCTCCAAACAGATCATTTCAAAATGGATATCTCACTGCATACAATTCTGCTATACTTTTCATGGAAAAGCTCATCCATCAGAACACATTCCACTAGGGCAGCCTCTACTTCCACTGCCTTCCTTAGAGGAGTACCCAACAGGGACATCCTGGAAGCTGCCACTTGGACCTCTGTCCACACCTGCACCAAACACTACCACCTGCCTCTGTTCTCCATGGTTTGGGCAGGCTTTGCCTCTGCAGTCCATCCTCCCGTTACTCAGCTTTGGGATTCCTCCCACAAGTGATGACTGCAACAGTGAAACACGAACAACATAGTACAGTTGTGTACACTTACCATAAATGTAGATGTTCGAGTGTATTCACTTTTGCAGTCGTATTTTCCCTCCCACCTACCTCCCTTAATCTTATCCTTTTTGGAAATTAACTGTCATTATTGTGGCCTTTGGCCACCAGGGACACTCTGTAACATTTCCTTCATGGGGTTCCTATAGATTAGGGCAAGAAAAACTGATGTAATGGCGCTGGCTGCTCTCCTTTATATCACTGACAACCTGACGTCAGTCCACAGATGACAGCAGCTGGCGCAGGGGAAAAGCTTGAATCTGGTATTTGGGCTGACCAAGGGCTACCCAGCAGGGATAACCCACAAGTGATGACTGCAACAGTGAATACACTGTAACATCTACATTTATGGTAAGTGCACATAACTGTATTTTCTATGAGCAGGGTGTTACTTAAGAAAAAAATTGCAACTGCACTAAGCTAAACTACATGGGCCTTTTTGAAGCACAATACATTTGAAACTTTGTGTCAAGGGCATCCACTCACTATGAAAGAACATTCCTTTAGTGGCTGTAAACATGAGAAGACATTTGGTATTGGATCATTATTAAGATGGAGCAGAGGAAGAAAGTAGTGTTGAGAGAGAAAGGAGTGTAAGCCATAACTGCTCTATTCGTATTGAGGTCTAAGGTTTGCAAACTTGGGCAGATGATGCTTTTTCCACTCCTGGTCCTGTGGACTATTTTCTGCTGGATTCCCTCTTGAAATGAGCCCTTTGGAGGTAGACAGGATTCTAGTTATGTGATTTCATGGGCCTTGGATAAAGTACATATCATGCCCAAGCCAGGCAACAGTTCCTATTCATCTGTAACAAGACATCTGTTCTTTACCAGCTTTGACTCTGCCTCCTAAAATTTGTGCAGAGTAGGACATGCATACCATTTCTTTTCAGGAAGTCCTTAAGGTCTTTTTAGCCTTGTAGATCCCCCAAAAATGTGCTCCCACTGAACAAGAATCAGTTTTCTACTCTGAATGAAGCCTCATACTTGATGTGTAGATGTTTTCTTTCCAAAATCTGTCTGTGCCACCTTCATCTACAGAAAAAATTGCTGGGGAATGGGTAGTGGAGGATAGACATCCTGAGCTGGCCCATCCTTCCACATCGAGTGGCTCAGCCAGTAAGAGGTGGAGCAGTGACCCCCATCTCACCACTATGTTCCTTACACTTGAAGCTAGATGAAGAGGATGAGGCCTTCTGTCAAGTCTCATCTGGTGTGGGATATGATACTAACATTGAAGAAATCTGTTAGGCTTCCAGTAAGAGGATTTTTCTTTTGACAAAACAGTAAACCCAAAGAGGGAGCACTTGGATACTACTGTTAGAAATCTGTTGAGTCCAAAAAAATTGTAGGAGCTTTTGGGCATTAGCAGTTACTCTTGGGTTACAGGAGTTTAATTAAGAATACCTTTGAGTCGGTGTCCCTGAAGCCTGACTCTCATCCCGTAAAAACTGGTAAGGCCCCTATGAGGTCTGGGAATAATGTTAATTCATTTGTATAAATCAAAATAGCAGACCCTGCAGTACTTTATCTTTACAGCCTGCAAAAGAGGTTCCTAGATGGCTTTAGGATCCAACACACACACCCTCAAGAAAGGAGAGCAGAGTTATGGGGAAAGGTTTGTACGTCTTCTGTTTTATTTTGCATTTAACAGACCTAAAAGCTAAAGTCCAATGGTAAGAACCTCTAGCTGAGACTGCCGATGAAGGCTTGAGGGAAGAGTCTACAGTCTAAGGTAGACTGCAATCAGAGCAGCAAAGCATGCCAACAAGTGTACATTTAATGCAATTGATACCTGCAACAGAGCAGATCAGTAGCAACAGGAATAGTTTTTAACTGAGGTGTGCTTAGCTTTAGGGTACAGCCCATGACAGAGGATGTTAAGAGGCAGTTGTTGGACACCTCCTTCTGGTTGTTTGATGACTATTCATTTGAAATCTTAAAGTACGATATTGGAAAGATGGTGTAGTTAGCAAAGCAATTATTTCGGTCTTTTCTGAGGTACAGTAGGAATTGGCCATAAACAATGGCCATTTTATAAAAAGCAAACAAAAGCAGACCATTTTACTATGAAAGCTTCTTTGTGCAGAAGAATAATGTCCTTACTGCAGTGCATATGACCTGGGTTTGATAAGTTGTCTGGGAGTTGGAGGTATCCCTGTGGGTGGGTGTGTGTGTGGGTGGCAAATGTCCAGTGCTAGCTCACCTCTCCTTGACAGTATGAGGTAGTCCATCTTCTCCTGTTCTGACACTGTAACATGGAGTGGGTGTGCGCCATAAGTTGGACACATGCTTGACTGTGCCAAGCCTGTGACAGTAGCCAGTGGAACACTTTCATAGAAGTACATACATAATGCTGGGGGGTATTGCAGGCCTTTGCAATGATGTAGAAACACTCATGAGCTGTCAGGGTAGTAGTTAGAATGTATAAATGTTACTCCATTCTCTATATCATGGATAATGTGGTTCCACAGGTTGAGACTTTCAGATAGTTCCTTGGCGTGGGAACAGTAAGGATCTGCCCTAACATAGACAGCCCAATGTCTGCTGAATAATACACACACACAGTTAACTTGTGTATAGAACCGTTGTTTCTCAGTTTCATGCAACAACATTGTAGATATCCGCTATATACTATGGCTACAATGTTCCCTTTACTGCCTGTGTGGATGACCTAAATATATGCCTGACATGACCTAACTATGAATGTTAAGTTGTCTATCTCGCCTTCATTCTTGCTGGATGGGTTCAGAGCCGACCTCGGCTCCGACTCGGCCACTCTAAAAGCTCGAGAGTTGGTTCCACCGGCTCGAGGCTCCCCTTATATCCCACAATGCTAGGCGAGAGTTACCTCAGATCTCGTTTGCCGCTACAGCTTCGAGGTTGGTTTTCTACCGGTTCTTGGTAAGTGACTTTTTCTTGTGTAATTTAGTCTTTCAAAACCCCTTTATTTTTAATATATTTACTTATTTCCCTTAGTTTAGAAATTTTTATCCCCTTCCAAAAAATTTCCGTTTTTTTCCCTTAAGAACCTTAGGTTCTTCCCTCGGGCCTACAGGCCTTTTCTCTTCCCTAGTGGAGTGTGTGTGTATTATTTTATTTTATTTTAAAAATCCTAGTTAGTGATTTTTATTATAATTTAACTTGACAGGGTGTATTTAGTGTGTTTGTGTGTGTGTTTGTTTACACCTGTTTTAAAAAAATGTCTAAAGAAGCAAAGGTCTCCAGATTCATGAAGTGTGATGCGTGCTGTCAGAAAATGTCTCTGACAGACGCTCACACTTCTTGTGTCTACTGTCTGGGGCCTTTGCACCTGCAGGACTCCTGTGCTGTGTGCCATGGCTTCAGCCCCAGGGTCCTGCAGGAAAGAAAAAATAAATTGATACTAAGAGGCTTACTCAAGCCAGAGGATTCCCTATCTGTTTCAACAGGGAAGCCCTCTAAGGCATCTAGGTCTTCGGCTCCGACTACTGAGCCGAGACCAAAGGTTTCTCAACCTCTGTTTTTATCGGCTCCGGCTGGAGCCGATAAGTCTCAGTCCACAGTTTCTGTGGCTCCCTCAGCTCCGGTCGGAGCCGAGGTAATAGAAGTTCCCGTGTCGGCTCCGACCAGACCTTCGGAGCCGACAACTAGGAAGAGGTCCAGGTCACCATCTCTTGGCTCCGTTCATTCGGCTCCAGGATCTCCCCTGCTGTCTGAACGGAGCCAAAGATCTCACTCCTCTAGGTCATCGAGGCTGTCGGATCATGACCTTCAGAGGGTAGTGAGTCGACTTCTTAAGTCCGAGGCACTGGCCCAGATGCTTCAGAGCCCGACTCATCAGTCGATGCCTGCCCCGGTCCAGCAACATATTCCTCCTTCGACTCTCTTGAGCTCGGAGCCGGGTCGCGTCGGAACCGAGACTGTGATAGCGTCGGAGCCGATACAATTGTCTTCGGCTCCGTCGTCGGCTCCGTTTTCTTCCTTGGAAGAATCTCGGCGCCGGACTTCCCACGTCGGCTCGAGGGTGAGTGGCATCGGACCCTTGTCCGACCCCCTCTGCCTCTCGGTGCTTCGGCGCTGGTGAGTTCGGCTCCGACATCGGCCTCGGAGCCATCACTGTCGGTGCCGAGGGGGGTTCTTAGCTTCTCGAGCGGGGACCTCTGGCTCTGCCTGACAGGGTGCATTCGAGGTCATGCGGAGTGTGTTAGAGCCTAGTTCTACTCCACCCTCGGCTCCGTCCCCTCCCCACGGTGCCTCAGGCTAAGTCGACTCACTCCCTCATCCCGGACCGCAGAGAGCCAGCTCCTCAGGAACCCCTGTGGGATTTCATCCTCTTCGAGGCCTCTCCTGATTTGGCAGAAGAGCCCCCTCGGAAGAGGAAGTGTAAGAGGAAACACATTGACTCACCTGAGTCCATCACATCAGACACAGATTTGGATGATTCTGAGGGTTCCCCCCGTTCCCCTTCTGAAGATGTCTCATTTGCAGACATTCTGGAGATCCTGAAACAGAGGGGAAATTGGCCAGCCCTCAACTCTTCGGAGGACGAATCTGTGTATCTTGAGGCGTTTGGCTCGCCCTTCCACCTCCTGGGTGTCCCCCTTGACCCCCTCATGCAGGTGGTTGCTAAAGGCATGGACGGCTCCTGATTCAGTGGACCCCACTCCCAGGAGACCCTCCAAGTTCATAACAGCTCCAGCAGACAAACAGTTTTTAACTAAAGGAGTTTCTGTGGATGCTATGGTGGTAGCTGCTGCCACTAAGAAGGAGCTAGCTGATCCTTCAGTACCTGTCCATCCACCTAACAAGGAATCTAGGTCCATGGACAGGTACGGGAAGCGGATGTTCTCGTCAGCGACTTTTACCATGCGTTCGCTGAACTACCTGTGCCATTTTACTCGTCTTCAAAGAGACTTGATCAAGGAAGCGAGTGAAATGTTAAAGGACCCTACAGCTGCGGGTTTCCAAGATAAGATGAACACGCAGCTGGCTACCCTTAACTCCATAACCAACTCCTCCATGCGCCTTCTTTCTTACGCGGCTGATGGAGCGAGCAGAGCCGCAGGGACAGGTGTGGCCTTACGTAGGCATGCCTGGATGCGGCTATGTAATTTTGCGGACCCCTTCAAGACGTCTTTCACGAACTCATCCCTCTTTGGTCCTCAAGTGAAAGAAACCTTGACTAGGTGCGAGACTGATGGTAAGACCCTTTCTGCCGTCGGAGTCCGTTTTTCTACTCCTTCCAGACCTTACCCCAAAGGCCAGAAAGGTGGAAAGATGTGGTTCCGTAAACAATCTCAAGGGACTTCGCCTGACGCACAGAGTCGTTTTCCCGCCAGAGGCAGAGGCGGGAATAACAATGGTAGACATCGCCCTAGGGGCAGGGGGGGTCCGCAGAACCAGGGCAATCGGGAAGCCTTCCCTGACAAGCCCTTTCAGCATCCCTGAGGTGTTGCCCGACTGCCCATCATGTGCTCTATAGACCTTCGGGATGCGTACTATCACATAAAAATGAACAGACGCTCCAGAAGATTCCTCCGCTTCAGGCTGGGAACCAGTCATTTTCAGTTCAGGGCCCTGCCCTTTGGTCTCACCACTGCCCCCCGGGTGTTTACCAAATGCATGGCAGTGGTAGCTTCTCACCTGAGACGACAAGGATTCCAGGTGTTTCCATATTTGGACGACTGGCTCCTCACAGCTCCCACCAAGCATCTCCTTCTGATGGCCAGAGATTACACTTTTCGCGTTTGTCAAAAGCTGGGTATTTCAATAAATTGCGAAAAGTCTGTTTTGTCGCCTTGTCGTACTATTACCTACATAGGCGCAAATCTAGATACAATAAACATGTCTGCAAGACTAACACATCAGAGAGTAACAGACATTCACAAATTGGTATCACTCCTTTTCATCAACAACAAAATCAAAGCCAGGTTAGTTCTGAAGGTGTTGGGAATTATGGCAGCGGCCATACCTCTGCTTCCATTAGCCAGATACCACATGCGGATCCTTCAATGGATGCTCTTTACTCAATGGTCATACCAGCAACTTCCAATGTCTCACACCATTATGATCACGCAAGCGTGCAAAAATCATCTCATGTGGTGGATGTCTTCCCCTCAGCTCTTGTCGGGAAGACCCTTTGTTCCACCTCCTCCGGTTGCTACTCTGACAACGGATGCCTCCCTGATCGGGTGGGGGGGGCATTATCAGGGCAGGATGGTCCAGGGCACATGGCAACCAAACGAATGCCACTTGCACATAAATGTTCTGGAGATGAGAGCAGTGCTTTTAGCGTTGCAAGCCCTTCAAGACTCTCTTCCCTTGGGAACGATTGCAATCCAGACAGACAATATGTCTGTAGTGTGGTACATCAACAAACAAGGCGGAACCAGATCATACCCCTGTGTCGAGAAGCACTCAGACTGTGGCAATGGGCGATTTCTTCTCAGCGGTTTCTGATAGCAACGCACATCCCCGGAAATCCAATCAAATTGCGGACAAGTTGAGCAGAGCTATACTCATGCCTCACGAGTGGTCTCTGAAAGACTCTGTAGTGAGAGAAATTTTTCTCAAGTGGGGTCAGCCTTGCTGCGATCTTTTGCTACTCCCCCAAACAGCAAGTGCAGAGAATATTTCACTCTATTCCCTTTACCAGGCCAACCCAGCAGAGACGCTCTAGTCCAAGTTTGGCCCCGGGACTTCTGTATGCATTTCCTCCTTTCCCACTGATCTCTCAAGTAATACAGAAAGCTATCGCTCAGAAGGCCTCATTGATCCTCATTGCTCCTTACTGGCCTCGACAAGTGTGGTTCCCCTTTCTACATCGCTTCTCTTGAGCGACCGTGGAATCTGGACCTAGTTCCAGATCTTTTGATCCATCAGTCGGGTCAGTTTCATCGCTCCCTCCCCTCTCTGAACCTCACTGCTTGGTTCCTCCAGTTCCAACCTTAGCCAGGCTTCCTCAATTATCTCACTCTGTTAGAGATATTTTGATAGCTTCCCATAAATCTTCCACTCGGAAGATTTATTTGAGTAAGTGGAAACGCTTCACATATTGGGCTCAAGGAAAGGACATAGATCCTTTCACTGCTTCCATCCAACTAGTCCTTGATTTTCTAGCTGAACTCTTTCATGCAGGTTCATCTCCCTCTACACTTAAAGTTCAATTGGCAGCTATTTCTAATTTTCATGTGGGTATTTCTGAATCTGCCCTAATGTCCCACAAGCTCTGCAAAGCCTTTTTCAAAGGAGTTTTTCTTCTCAGACCTCCTATAAGAAATCCTCCTTCTCCTTGGGACCTAAATTTAGTTCTTGCTTCTTTGATTCTTCCCCCTTTCGAACCTGCAGTCTCCTGTTCTTTAAAATTATTATCATGGAAAACTCTTTTTCTGGTAGCTATTACATCAGCTAGAAGAGTTTCAGAGCTTCAAGCACTCAGCTGTCGTCCTCCTTATCTTTTGTTTCATAAGGACAGAGTATCCTTACGAACTAACCCGTCCTTTTTGCCTAAAGTGGTCTCGACGTCAAATCTAAATCAAAGCATTGATCTACCTGTCTTTTTTCCAGAATACTCCAATAGGTCTGAACAAAAATTACACTGCCTGGATGTTCACCGTCAATTGAGGTACTACTTGGATAGAACTAAACAGTTCAGAAAATCTGATCAGCTGTTTGTCTCCTATGTGGAGAGCAGAAAGGGACTTTCAGTTTCAAAGGTATCATTATCCAGATGGCTAACATCTTTGATCTCCCTTGTATATGAAATTAGACATCAAAAGCTGCCTGATAAACCTAAGGCTCATTCCACCAGAGCTTTGGCTACTTCTTTAGCCTTCCAAGACAGACTGCCTATCGACACCATTTGTGCAGCGGCTACTTGGGCTACTCCTCACACTTTCATTTCTCATTATAAGTTGGATTTAGCTTCTAGGCATAGAGCTAACTTTGGTTCCACTGTTCTCAGGAGTCTGTTCCGTTAGGCCACCCGGGACAAGGTGCTAGGGACGCGGTCCCATCCAGCAAGAATGAAGGCGAGATAGACAACTTAACATATAGAAGTTATGTTCTTACCATAACGTTCCATGTTAGTTGTCTTCTTCTCGCCTTCTTCTTGCGTCCCACCCTCCTTCCCCCTGGCCTGGACAGACCTAGAGGAGTTGTGATTGTGACCTCTCTTTCTACCACCTCTTTTTTAGACATATGCTATTATGCATATTTCCTGGTTCAGGATGTAGGTCACCCTTCTTTCTTCCTGTTGTTAGAGGTGGACTCTGTTTTACAGTTATTCTGTTACTATTATAAGCTGGGGTTAGCTTACAAATGAGATCTGAGGTAACTCTCGCCTAGCATTGTGGGATATAAGGGGAGCCTCGAGCCGGTGGAACCAACTCTTGAGCTTTTAGAGTGGCCGAGTCGGAGCCGAGGTCGGCTCCGAACCCATCCAGCAAGAAGAAGGCGAGAAGAAGACAACTAACATGGAACGTTATGGTAAGAACATAACTTCTATTTTTACAAAAATTGTTTCAACAATCCAACACTTTTCAAAAGTCTCAGATTATAAATTGAATGTAGATAATTCTTCTGGCTTCCCAGTAAATTCAAATTACAGCTGTCTAGACACTACCAATTTAACTGATTTTAAACTCAAATAATTCTGAGGGATATCTAGGCATAACCTTTTTTTCAAAATAATAATCTTACAAAACAGTGTTAAGAAATGTTGGTGAAATATTCTAAATGACACAAAGATAATTCATCCATGCAGTTTTCTTTCCTTTCCAAAACGGCAGTCGTTAACATGAACATTCTCACGAAACTATTATCTGATGTCCGTTTTCATTCATCCTCAACCTATGGGTCCGGATCCAATCCTGGGATCTGACTCTGCTTTTACACTAGCCTTTGGCCTCCAACAAACTCTCGCTCCTTCCCTACCCATAATGCACCATCCCTAATAACCTTCAGATCTCATTTGCTGCTCTAAGTGCTTTTCATAAATTTACTACAAAATTTCTTATGCAGTTCTTACATAAAATTATTCTCATCTCCTTCCTTTAACCCTTGTAGTTACTACTCTTGTTGGTTACTTGATTTCTTTCTTTGTACTCATATCAGACATTTACAGTGGATCTGGAATGTCTGTGGCAGACTCAACCTTCGCATTTTACCAGACATGACGAGGAGTACATTTAAAAAATAAAATAACAAAAGTCTCATGTTTAAAGTGTTATTGGGGTTTCAATCCACCAAATACAACCAAGACCTTTCAAAAATTTAAATTGTCGTTACCAGAGAGAGAGGGCTTGATGGAAATGTTTTATGTGATCCAACCATTTTCAAAACAGTTATACATGCGTCTGACATAAATTTTATCTGTATATTTTTTTGCTGAATGTCTTCACTTTTGACTCGTACTCTTGGTCTGTTTGGCATAAATGGTGGGTGTCTGACATGATTACAGACTGAATTTAGAAAATGCCAGATCTGTTATTCTATCCACTTCTAAGGCTGTAAGAGTAATATTTAAAATTTGTTCCTGTTTTGGTTCTTGTACCACTTTCATTTATGCCTTTGGTTTAGTTTTTCTTGATATGACAGGTTGAGGTACAATGTCTGATCTGAGGTCTGTGTCAATCTGACCTTCTTCGGATCTGATGGTAAATTTGTCAGATTCATTTCTCTTAAGTGCACAGACCCCCCCCCCCAGAGTGTCCAGAATTTTGTCCGTTTTCAGAGTCTCCACTGTGAGGATCTAAGGATTAAAGACACTAAATGAAATGCAATTGAGTTCTGAATTCATGCGCTTTGGAGGAAGTGTGCTGCCGTGGGTCCAGTTGATCTGGCGGCCTTCTGAGTTTGTGGGCAAGGTTTTCTGGATGTATTCCATTTTCAGATTTTGTTCAGATTTCTTTGGCAAGGAGATTGAGACTTGTGGTTGGCTCTCACTTTTGTGGACCTGGGTCCTTTGCTGAGGTCTGGGTGGTTATGGGTTATACTGGTGATCTGCTTCTGTCTAGGGACAGTTTTTGTCTTCGTGTCCGAGCTCCATAGCTCTCACCTGTCCAGATTTCTGCCTCATATTTTTGGTCTGTTTCTCATAAATTTGTGGTTTCTAGCAAATCACTGATGACTGAATTCATTAAATAATAGCATACACTTGAGTTTCAGACTTAATATCCTTCACAAAATGCATGCTAACACATATGTTGTTCTAGCAGTTTTCTAATTTTCTAAAGAGCAGTATTTAAAATCTGTCCCAATTTTTGGGTCTTTGTCCCCCCCTCATGATTTTATGCCTTTTCCAGATTTCTTGAGTGAAGAGGTTGAGAGTTATGCCAATCTCCTTCCTTATTGTGTTGGCTCCGGTGGTTGCTGTAGGGGTCCCAGCTCTTCTTCGGATCTGATTTGTTTCTATCCTTCTGGGAACCAGTAGATGGAGAACCTGTGCTGTTTTCTCTTTAGTGTTACATATCGTCTGATCTTGGTCTTTGGATCTCCTGAATGGATGGAGTTTGATTCTGGTGGGTACTGAAAAGCTGCCTCTCTGCTAAGATTTTTGCAAAATATCCATTTTTTTTTCACCTTGAATAATTTGGTATGCCCTTTGTGACTTTTGTAGTTTTCTGGTAAATCATTGAGGATTGAGGTCATTGTGTAGTGATGGTCATTTGAGTTTACAGCCTCATGTAAATGCTCCCCTGTCCCTGTCTCACAGCACTGTGTGCTTGCCAATCTGAAGTGCTGCTAGCTCTCCGCAGGTCCACCTATCCCTCCAGCTGGTCCCATTCACCTCGCTGCTTGTTGTACTTCCCACTCAACTAAAGGCATACAGAGCCTACAGTATAAGAATTGAATCCTACTGTTAAGTTAATGTAGGTGCATTTCCTGCAATAATGCATGTGAACAGCTTCAAGTTATTGGCATAGTACTACCTATTTTAAGTGGGTTGCACACTCGCTGGGACTGCAGCTGATAGTGCCCCCCCCCCCTTTTTCCACACCTTGCCTTGCTTACTTACACCACTCTTTGAGGCTATTCCATGTACTAACAAGGCTCAGTCAAGCTGTTTTTCCCACCAGGACTCTGAGTCAGTGTCTCCCAGCTGAAAGTGTTGCTTTTAAAGCATAGCTGCTGTAATAACAAAAGCACCCCCGAAACCTAGCAGTCACAGCTCTCACTTTACCATTCCACAGTTTTAGTTCCAAGTCTCATTGATAATTTTTTTCTTGGCAGCTGTTGGGCTGGCTCTGCCCATCCACTCCCCTAACACCCCCCCTGCACCCCCTCAGATTAATACTTTCTGCCAACGCCACCCCTCTAATTAACTTTCACCTGCTCCCATAATCCACTTTTGACTGTACCTTCCCCCTCCTCGATAACCTTCTCCCTTCTCTTCCCCATTCTTCACCCATAGCAGTACCTTCCACACTCCAAAACCTTTCTAAATCCATTTTACAAGTATGGCATGCCATGCATACTCCACTCTCCCCAATCTGTTTCTAACCCTTGACCTTAGCCTATGAATTCTTATTACCTCCCCCACATCTACACTTTACCCTACAGCTAGTACTTCTACAACTTCTCCCCTGTGCAGTAACAAACCATTAAACAGCTTCCATAATGTCACCCAGCCTACGCGAATACCATTTCATTCATTTATCAGAACTAAAATATTGCTCTGTAACGACGTAGATAAAAACATCTACCACTATTTAGCAACCTATAACAAAAAAAATTCCAAAACACTCCCCTAACAACCAAAACACTCCCCTAACAACCAAAACAGAATATCACTATGTGGTGACATCCACCCCAACCCAAGACCCTCAGGCATAATTACACTCAACCAAACTCCATTTTCTAAAGATCTGCTCTTAGCAACCTTAAACATTCCGAGTGTCTGTAACAAAATTACAGACTTCCCTGCTTGGCTAACACAATACACCCCTGATATCCAAGCAGTCAGCAAAACCTGGCTAAAACCCCAAATCCAAGACATAGAAATAACACCCCAGGTTATAACGTACTACGGAAATATAGAACCAACAATAAAGAAGGTGGGGTATCCCTAATCTATGCTGACTGTCTCACAATACAACCCTTTCAGAAAACACTCCCATAATTTCCAAATGCTGAATTCATAATAGGAACCCTACAAGTTTAAACAGCTATGCATAGTTACTGTATATCCCACCAGGGACAAAATATTCAAACTCTTGAGGACATCCTTGCCTGGATATCAGAAAATATCTGCAACAAAACTATTATTATGGGAGATGTAAACATCAGTTGGCAAGATTTAATAACAGACTCCCCAACAAACAGCATAAACCTCTACAAGTTCACTCAACTCATCAGCAACCCTACCAGAATGCTCAACAGCAGTATACCAGGAGCAATCCGCTCCACATATATCCAAATCTCATAACTATAAAGCCACCAGAAACCTAAAACATTTTAATCAACAAGAATTTATCAACATTCTGAAACTCTCAGATTGGCACCCTTAAACACTCTCCTATTGGATGATGTCTTATACTATTTTAATAAGATATTCCTAGACACACACAACCTAGCTCCTCCTCGTACTAAGAGTAAAATCAAACCACGCTCCCTGGCTAACAAAGGCCACTAAACAACTCCCACAAAATAGGGACAAGGCCTGGAAAGAATGGCATAAAAGCAAAAATGAATGTAGCCTACTTGGATGCAAACAGTTACGAAATAAAGCTAAAAAGCTAGTATGTACTGATGAGAGAAGCTATTTCTCTAACCAGCTGAGTAACCATAGAAACAACCCAAAACAGTTATAGAAAAGCATCACTAATCTCCTTACCCCTGGCACCAAACAAAACCCATCACCATGCCCAGAAAAAACATCACAAATGGTCACTATACTCAACTCATTTTTATAAATAACATACACAAATTAATAGCAAACTGCTTTCCCTCTACCCTCACCTTATCAAATTCCTTTTGCCCTCCTTCTCTACCCCTCAAAAGCAGTCCTCACTTAGAAAGATCTTCTTCCCCCTTCATAGACAATTCACCCCCCTTCACCAAAGCAATATTACACCATCTAGCCTCTTCTCGCTACAACCAGTACCAACCACAGAAATTTAGAGACACCTCAGAAAATTAAAACCATGCTCTCTCTTTCTTCTCTGACTTCCCACCAGAATACCTAAAACTCACTGCCAAGGCCATAGCTTACCCTGTTAGCATTCTGATCACCCGCTCAGTTACAGAATCCTATGTCCCCAACCTCTGGAAAAAACCATCACCCCATTTCACAAAGGAGGTAACTCCAATGAACCCTCTGTCTTCTAATCTCTTTCCTCTCACCACAATCCAGACTCCTCGAAAATTGCATCCATAAACAATTACTTCACCATCTCACACACAACAACCTACTCGCCCCCAACCAACATGGCTTTCACCCCTCACACAGTACAAGCACTGCACTTGTTACTTTCATGGATACTGTACAGAGATCCATCGACTCTGGTATTATTACTTCTGTGCTACTACTACTAGACTTTGCGAAGGCTTTCGATACAGTATCACACACACATATTGTACACATTTCTAATAACTGCTGCACCCCACCCACCCACCAGTGGTTTAATAGCTACCTCATTAACAGGCAACAATGCGTAAATGGCAAAATACCCTATCAGAATACCAAACCAACCAAACCGGGGTACCACAAGAGTCCATACTTGGATCTTTACTCTCTAACATATTTACAAACATCCTTCCCACTGCTTCTCCTCTTAGCTCTGTTATCCAGTATGCATGCCGATGATACTACCATCATCGCCTCCTCAACCTACACCTCCTCTAACAAATAACCCAAGATAACTTCACCACAGTCGAAGCCTGGTTAACTGATTTCACAAGTACTCCTTGATGCCAAAAAACAAAGCTTCTACTCTTCGTAGCAAAACCCCTCTCACCTGACTCACTTTCATATTTTCCTCCCAAAGCAACATAGAAATTGAAGTCATATTCCATACTAAACTGTTAACTATTACCATTGACAATAAACTTATATTTGAACACTATATTGGTAATGCCATTAAAAAAACACTGCAAATTAGGAGCTCTATACAGACATAAACATTTCATGGACAACACCACAAAAAAAGCTCTCACCATCATTTACTTGCTTCCTCCCTGTTATACGGTACCCCCATTTTTACTAACATACACTCATTACTACAAAATAAGCTCTAGTCCTGCTACCATAAAATCACCAAATTTGCCACAGGCAGCTCATACCGCTCACATCGCTGCTAAGCCTTAAAAGAATTAAACTGGCTGCAGTTTTCATATCACTTAACCTCATTCAACTGTCCATAGCACATAAAATTGTTTACAATCCAAACAACTGCCCTGCCCTTAATAACATTTTAATACCCTATATCGCCTCCAGAACCCTTTGCTCTGAAAATAAACAACTCATAACTGTTCATGTACCAAACAAAAGAGCCAGACACTGCCTTTGCCCCATACACTGTTGCTAAACTCTGGAACTCACTCCCAACCAGCATAAACACTATTAGCTGCTTCAGCAAATTTAAACCCACCCTAAAGAACTACCTACTAAATACTAAAAGATGCCCCTGTATCTATCCAAATAGATAAACATTCTACTTTTCTTGAGCCTTCCTCTGGCTTACCCCAATCTTTACCCATCAAAACCAGTAGGAAACTCTCTTTGAGTTTTAAGTTATTTTAAACAACTCTGTTCTTACTTTGAGTCTCACTAACCTTTAACTATCATTCTAATCCCTCACCCCTTTAAAGCTACCCAACTAGTGATTTTTCTTTCCCTTTATTAATTATTTCGACCTAACACTACCCCTCTAGTGATCTTTTCCTTTCTTAACTTTCAACCTATTTCAGAATTTACAAAAAAATGTTTGTGTGGACCTTTTCACCCCAGACATCCGCTGAAAATGGTCTCCTGTCCCAATCTGACTTTCCCGGTCAACAAATTTCAATAAATAAATAAATGTCCTTTGGAAGATGCATTCTAGCACAGATTCCTTTGAGTGGTACACTACCATTGTTTTGGGTGTGCCCCTTTGTTTGAACTTTGGATTTGTTGTGTTAAGAGGTTGAGAACTCTGCTGAGAGGATTTCTGATCCGATCAATTTTTATCTGAAGTTGTGGAGCTACCTTCGGATCCTGGTGCTCCTTGAGTCAGGCAGATATGGCTGTTGCCGAATACAAGGAGTTTGGCTTTTCTTCTTTTGTCGGATCCTGGGCTTTTGAGTTTGAGCTGAGTTTTTTGCCCCTGTTAGGGTCTAAAGCATTTTGTCCAACTGCTTTAGGACCACATTTTTGTGGCCTCCTTTGGTTTCTGAATTCCTCTTGCATCTGAGGGGTTTGGCCTTTGTCGGATCAGAGGGATTTCACTCATGTCTCTTCACCTGCACCTTAGGATCCATAGGGCAGGGTTGGCAAACAACTTCTGAGAGACAAGGTTGACTACAATCACCTGCATTAGAAGCTGAAGTTAAGTGCAAACTTGCAGTAGTGTATTTTAGTTTTCTGTTAAGTACAAACTTGCAGATGTTCTTCATCTCACATTGCTGCAGTCCTTACACTTGGGTAGTCCGCTGTCCTCGGTCGGCCCGAATATCAAAGTATAAGGCTGACGTCGGTCAGGGCGCATTTGACTGACATCAGGACGTCAGGGTACAAATGCGCATGACCGACGTCATATCCTCAGTCTTTTTTGCCGCATGGTCCGATGCAGAAGCAGCATTGCAAGTGCCGGTTGGCGTTCTGAGATTTTTCGATTTAGAAGTTTCAGACCGAGTTCAAAGTTGGCTAAGTACCCGTTGGGAATATTTTAGTTTTTCTTGCCTCAGTCATTTACGGATGTCAGAAAAAGTCAATAATTGCATTTCTTGTGGGAAACAGATACGCATAGAGATTATCATACTTTGTGTATTCCTTGCTTAGGGCCTGAGCACGACGTTGTTGGCTGCGCTCTTGTGCTAGATTTAATAAACGCACTATAAAGAGAAGGTTGGATTGTGCAAGGTTAGTCTTTGGGAAGCGGTGCAACTATAAAATGCCGTCGGATGCTCCGGCGCCGCTTCTTCAAGAAGCGCAAGGACAAGGCAGTTAAGCCTAGGCTAGAAGAACCGTCTGTACCGGACGCCGGTTCTTTAGAGGTGTCGGTGGAGCCGGTGGCTCCACCGGAGGTTTCTTTGTGTTCCCAGGGTGAGACCTTATTATTGCAAGATGTGGCCTCTCAGGAGACAAGTCAGGCTGAGGGGGCTACTAAGGTTCCTATACTCCCCTCCCTTCCTAAGGTGGCTAGGCCCTCTCCTTCTGTTTCAAAGGCTTCTCCCAGGGGCAGGCCAGGTTTGGCTTCAGTTGGTGTTACCCCTAGCTCTTCAGGTACTGTGCCCAAGAAGCATATGCTTAAAATGGCAGAAGATTTGATTACTTTAATTAGGGGTTCTATGCCCCCTCCTGATAAGAGACCTAGGGTGGAGCCTGAGCTGGGGGGTTTTGAGCAGGCTTCAGATATTTCAGAGTCTTCGGCTGAAGACTTGCAGGAGTACTCTCCTTATTCCGATTCTGATGTGGATGATTCTACTCCTTCTGCTGCTCCTCCTGAGGATTTTTCTTGTTCAGAGACTCTGCATACCATGAGGGAGGATTTGAAGTGGGAAGGTCAGGACTTCTCTGGTTGCAGGAAAAGGCTTAGGGAATTTCTGTTTTACCCCAGCATAGGCCTTTGGCTATACCTCCTGTTTTGGATGTAGTGGAAGATGTTTTACAGAGGCTTCTCTTAATCCTGATTCTTTGCCTCCTGCTCCTGTTAAGCCAGATAGATATTACAGGGTGCCTGAAGCTCATAAGTATCTTTTTAAGAGTCCTAGGGCAGACCCAGAAACTGTTAGCCAGGGGCCTAAAGGTGTTAAGGCTTCTGTTGTTAAAAATCCGGTTCCTGCAGACAAGGAGGCTAGGGCCTTGGATAGATGGGGAAAGAAAGTCTATACTTCTTCCACTCTTGCTATGAGGGCTCTGAATTGCCAGTTTCACATGTTGAAATACCAAAACTATCTCCTTTCACAATTGAAGTCTAAGGTTGATGCTCTGGCAGTAGGTATTGATTGTAAAGAGTTGCAACATTTAGTGCATGTTTCTGAACAGGTGGGTAAGCATTCTTTGCAATGTGGTTTTGATGCTGTACAGGCCTCGTCTAGGGTGGCTGCCACTGGGTCAGTTCTTCGCAGGCACGCCTGGCTGAGGGATCAGAATTTGTCTGAACATCTTAAAACAAGGATTTTAGATGCTCCTTTACAATCTGACGTGTTGTTTGGTCCTCCTGTTGAGACAGTTTTAAAGAAAATGGAAGACAAGGCTAAGTCTATGCAGACTGTTAAAGATTTTTTGCAGGTCCAGCCTCCAAAGTTTAGTAGAAATTGGCCTACTAAGGGGTGGACGTATCCTTCTTATGATTCCCAGTCTAGGGGTAGATCTAGACGTGGTAAGGGCAGAGCTCAGGGCTCTTTCAGGCCTAGAACAGGGAGTTCTCCTGCACAGGCTTCGGGTGAGGGCAGGGGTCAGTCCTTTCGTAAGCAGACCCAATGACCTACCTTTTCAGCTGCCAGAGCCTGCTTGTCTGGCAGCACCTTTGGGAGGAAGGTTGGCGCTTTTCAAAGAAAATTGGAGTTTAATTACCCAGGACAGATGGGTATTGGATGTCATACACCACGGCTACAGGTTTTATTTCCATACCTTGCCTCCTTTCAAAGGCATGCCAGACGTTCCTCCTCAACAAAGAATAGAGGCTCACAAACAGGTTTCTCTGTTGCTCCAACTAGGGGCCATACAGCCGGTTCCTCTGCCAGAAGTGGGCCTAGGATTTTATTCTCGCCTGTTCCTAGTACCAAAGAAGGGGAACACGTGGAGACCAATTTTGGATTTATCTATCCTCAACACTTATCTGGACATTCCCAAGTTCAAAATGTTGACGTTACAGCAGCTTTTACCTCTGCTGGGCAAAGATCATTGGATGGTAACTTTGGATCTCAAGGAGGCTTACCTTCATGTTCCTATCAGACTAAGTTGCAGAAAGTATCTGCGTTTTCGAGCTGGGACTTCTCACTATCAGTTCTCTGCATTGCCCTTTGGCTTATCTACTGCGCCCAGAGTGTTCACGAAAGTGATAGCTTTCTTCAGACTAAAAGGAATACAGATCTATCCTTATTTGGACGACTGCCTAATTCTGGCTCAAGGAAGGGAAGAGCTTCTTCATCATTTGGAATATGTGATAGCAGTGCTAAGATGCCTAGGGTATTCTGTGAACGAAATAAAGTCCAGTCTAGTACCCTCTCAAGACATGTGCTTTCTGGGTGTGAGACTGAATACAGCATCCCAGATGGCCTTTTAACCCGGACAAACAAAAGAGTCTATCCCTTTACTTCCATCAACTATCTCATCAGTCCGGGCTGACTGCAAGGACAGTCCTTCAAGCCTTAGGGTTCATGGCATCTTGTATTCTGGTGCTTCCCAATGCCAAACTGCATATGAGGAAGCTACAATGGTATCTCAAAAATGTATGGACACAGCACTGCCAGCATCTGGACACTGTCATTCAAATAATACCTTGCATTCAAAAGGAATTTTTGTGGTGGGCTCAGGAATGTCACCTAAACAAGGGACTCTCTGTGACCCGGCCAGAGGCGAGTCAGATTTTAACGACAGATGCCTCAGACAAAGCTTGGGGAGCTCATCTAAATGGAAAGTGGATACAAAACAAGTGGCCTGTCAGACTACAACATCTACATATCAACATGAAGGAGATGTTAGCAGTCCAGTTTGCGTTGATAGCTTTCCAGGAATTACTTCTTCCAGGACAGGTGTTGATTCTAACAGACAACACAACTGTCATGTGGTACATCAACAAGCAAGGGGGAACTCATTCTTATCCTCTATGCAGGCAAGCAATGATTTTGTGGGAGACTGCTCTCAGTTTACAACTCAATCTTCAGGCAAGGTTTCTGCCAGGAGCACAGAACTCCTTAGCAGATGTGTTGAGCAGGCAATTATGGATCCCCACGAGTGGAAATTGGATCCTCATGTGTTTCAGAAATTGACAGTGTCATGGGGAACTCCAGACATAGATCTGTTCGCTTCTCCACTAAACCATCAGCTGCCAAAGTTTTGCACAAAAAGGTTTCATCCCACAGCTTGGAAAGTGGATGCTCTTTCTTTCAATTGGAGCAATCTTCATGTGTATGCCTTTCCACCTCTGCCTCTCCTCCTAAAGGTACTTCTAAAGGTCAGACAGGACAAGCCAAGGATGATTTTAATAGCTCCAGATTGGCCTCGACAGCACTGGTACCCATTACTGAGAAGTCTGGCACGGAAGGCTCCATGGCCTTTGCCTTGGTTCCACACCTGTTGTCACAGGAGGACAGCCATTTGCTCAATGTCAAACTTCACTCTCTTCACCTGACAGCCTGGCATATTCTGTTTTGAACCATAGAGGGTCTCAACTTCCACAACAAGTTTTGAATGTGATTTTGGAAGCTAGAAGGCCTAGCACAAGGAAAGTGCAGATAAATGGAAGAGATTTTTATTTTGGAGTGCAGCAAAGATTTTGATGTTTCTGAGCCTAATTTGAGTGTGGCTCTTCAATATCTTACTGAGTTACTAGACAAACGTTTGTCTTTCTCTTCTATTAAAGTTCATGCTGCAGCAATTTCTGCTCACTATGATTGCGACCCACCATTGTTTTCTCATCCTTTGTTCAAGCAATTTCTTAGAGGGGCAAAGAATATAAGACCCCACGAAGAGCTCCTACTCCTGCTTGGGATCTCAATTTTGTGTTGGAGAAACTCACTCTACAACCTTTTGAGCCTGCAGCTACTGCTGAGTTGAAATATTTATCATGGAAGACTGCTTTTCTGTTGGCCATTACCTCTGCAAGAAGGGTTTCTGAATTACAGGCCCTCATGGCGGTTGAGCCTTTCTTGATTTTCCATAAGGATAGGGTATCATTACGTACTAATCCTTCCTTTATGCCTAAGGTGGTTTCTAGTGTGGCTTTAAACCAAACTATTCATTTGCCTACTTTTTATGCAAATCCCCAAAATAAAGGGGAAAAGATTTTGCACGCTTTAGATGTTCACAGGCAGTTGCGTTATTATTTGGACAGAACTAAAGGGTTCAGGCAGTCTCAGCAGTTGTTTGTTTCTTTTGCTTTGAGTTCTCAGGGCAAGCCTGTGTCAAAACAAACTATTTCTAAGTGGATTGGGTTTTGCATTGCTTTCTGTTATTCCCATCATGGCAAGGAGATTCCAGCTGGGATTAGGCCTCATTCCACTAGGGCTACTGCCACTTCAACAGCTTTTTGAGAGGAGTGGCAACCAAGGATATTTTGGAGGCAGCTACTTGGAGTTCTGTGCATACTTTCTCTAGGCATTATCACCTGCCACTTTACTCTAAATCCAGGGCTGGTTTTGCCACTGCTGTTTTGCAGGGCATTTTGGCAGCTCCTGCTTCCTTGTAGTTAGCCATCCTCCCTTACCTCTGCTTTGGGATTCTACCCAAGTGTAAGGACTGCAGCAATGTGAGATGAAGAACATAGTACAGTTTTGTACCTACCATAAATGTAGATGTTCAAGATCCACATTGCTGCAGTCCAATTACCCTCCCTCCTTCCCTCTGTAGTTTGAGGTGGTTGTGTGGGTTGGGTTGTACATTTGTGTATATTGTATATGTTGTACATATAGTTAGTGCAAGGGTGGTTGGTTGGTTGTTTGCTATCTTTTGGTTTTGACCTTTATTTTTTTGGGTCTTCTGACATCTGGGGCAAGAAAAACTGAGGATATGACGTCGGTCATGCGCATTTGTACCCTGACGTCCTGATGTCAGTCAAATGCGCCCTGACCGACGTCAGCCTTATACTTTGATATTCGGGCCGACCGAGGACAGCGGACTACCCAAGTGTAAGGACTGCAGCAATGTGGATCTTCGAACATCTACATTTATGGTAGGTACAAAACTGTACTTTTTAAAAGTACTGTAATCCATTTTTTTCTGTTACCTAATTGTGTGTTATATTGAATAGTGTACTGTGTGTCTCTCTGCAGTTAGTTCCCCACCCACCCTGCTTGTTGTTGTCTTGGTGTTGGTGGCTCTGGAATTTCCCGCCCCTCCTGTAAGTCTGTGTTCCTCTTCCTGGGTCCATCTCATTTGCTCACTTAACCGAGTACAGTGAGATCATATTCCAAGTCTAATTTTCACTCTACTTAATACAGAGAGAAGATTTGAGAAGGCCAACCCACTTAGGTTCTTGTTTTCTCTCTCCTTGCACTTTACTAACCAAAAAAAAAAATTGCACTTTATTCATCTGCTTTTACTGTATTTGTGTTTCCTCCCACTTTATTTTGCTTTTCTTAAAAGTACTCAATTTTATTTATTCTGCTGCATTTATTACTGCTTGGTAGTATGTTGATTAAATTGCAACTGTTATTCTAAGTCTTTTGGTTTAAGCACTTGGACTTTCATACAGGTTGATTTACATTAAGAAGGTTTGTGGTCTGCACTGTTGTGGCAGGACAGGTAGCGTACATCCTTCTAAGCTGGGAATTGCTGATTGAAGGCTCAGTGTCTGTTATTCTAAAAGTGTATTAATTCTGGATTAAGCACTTGGGCTTCAGGCCAGTTATTCTACATTAAGAAGGTTTGTGGTCTGCACTCTTGTGGGAGGAAAGGCTGGATTCTGCCCTTCTGAGCTGGAAATTTCTGGTCATAGGCTTATTATGCTTGCTTATTTGAACTGTTTCTTTCTGAAATTGGTGCGCCTTGTTGCTGTAGCATAGACCAAATTCAGGCCTGCTGAGTCTAGCTTTGTTTGTATAACTTCAGCACTGATCCAGGCCATCTTTTTTTGGAGAAGGTTCCCCTGCACAGTAGTAGCAGGAGTGTGCAGTTAGAACTTGTCTGAAGACTGCTGGAGCAGGGCTCACATTCTGAGCTTTTTTCTGTTTAATTGGGTAACTTGTTTAAATCAGTTTGTTCGTTTTCTATTGTTTTATATATATAAAAAAATTGCACTTATTCATCTGCTTTTACTGTATTTGTGTTTCGTCCTACTTTATTACTAGGGGCATTGACTACAACCCTGATCTGAGATATACAACAATAAGTATCCTTTTCTGTGCAATTAAAGTGTTGTTTGATTGTATCTGCTAGATTTTCTGGAAAAAAACCCAAAAAACAAAAAAAATCCTTGTTTCCTGCCTTTCTAAGCTAATATAGTCCAGTTTTCAGGTTAGTGCTGAATTCAGGACTGTGTTACAAATCTTTGTTTGCCCATACCTTACTTGGATAGAAGAAAGTTTCTTTGTTCACCTATAAGAGAGGGGAGCTTTGAGCAGCCTATCTGTCCCTGGAGGAGTGGTTTCAGCCCAGAAATTAGTAGTTTATTGCTATTTTGGGCTAATTTCTCTCTTTCATTTCCCTGCTATAAAAAACTCATTTGCCCGGTTTTGCACACCGGGCGGCGCCGGTTAGCTAGGGTATAACTATTCCCAGCTCTACAAAGTCTCCTCTTCAATTTTTCCCTTGGAACTAGACAACTTTCAACTTAAGCACTCAAGCCATTCATTTCTCAGCCCGGCACTTGCTCAAAACTCATAGCAAGCACTTAATAAACCCTAGCACTAGACCCTCCTATACTGTACAGAATGACAAGGCGCTCTATTCAGCCTTACTAGTCATTCAGTAAAGCAGTTCACTGTACCTATCCAGGCATGTCCAAAGGGCAGTTTCAGGTGTACTCTCCAGTCCAACTAGTGAATCTGGGCATTTTGAGGCAATGTTACAACTGCCTCATGTACACAGACCACCCTCTCCTCCTACCACCAAACACTAATACATGCGAGAGATGCAATTATATAGCCAAACTGGAGGCTAAGCTCTCTCAACCCAAGACTAGAAGGGAAATACTGGCATCACACCACCAGTCTCACATAGACCCAATAAATCAGCACCGGCAAAAAACACACATAAATACACAAAAACATACTCTGAGTCTCTAAATAAAAATCTGCAAAAGCAACAGAGACCACCAAAGCAGACATCCAAGCAACCTCTACCCCCCAACGCAAATAATGAAACACATACTTCACAAAACCAGTGTGCCATGAAATCACAGTCCTTTAAGGCAAAATAACATACTCAACATACTAGTAATAGGTGACTGTATAGTCAGGCACACTGACGTCCCACTCACTAGACTGAATAAGGAGAAGGATACTATTAGCTGCCTGTTGGGTGCCATGATCCGCCACATAACACAAGCACTCAGGTCACTCCAGAACAAGTACAAATATGACTCTGTCATTGTCCATGTTAGTGTGAATGACCTCAGCCGTACCTCCCTAGACTACATGAAAAGAGACATGGAAGAGCTCTCTGATCACGTAGGCCAAGCCGGTATGACCCTGTCCCTGAGTAGCATCCTGTCCTCACCAAGAATGATACCACGGTATAAAGAAAAAATTATCAATTTCAACAACTGGCTAAGTTTCTGGTGTCATTCAAAGGGGATCCATTGTCTGTCCGCCTGGGATGACATGCTCTACAAGCCACGCTGCTTCGCTAGAGATGGCTTGCACCTGTCACCCTTAGGCTTTCGAATACTGGCCAAGGCTCTTGCCACCCCCATAGTGCCTTTTTTAGGCAAGGTTCAAAAGACAAACCCACCGCCAAAAATAGCACAGGTAACAAGAAACTGAGAGTAATGCTACTCAGTGCCAGAAGTCTAAACCTCAAAATGCTCTCACTCGAAGCATTTAATATATGTGCAGTAACAGAAACCTGGTTTAAGGCTGCAAAGAGCACCCCAGCACTACCAGGCTACAACTCATACCATACATTTCAGCCACAGAACCCGGACTAAAATACAAAAGGTGGGGGCGTATCCATATTTATCAAGGATACCCGCACCTCGTGGTTAGTAGCACAGTACAATGCTTCAGAGATAATCCACGTGCAACTAACAACAGGCAAAATTGCAATCCAAATTGTAGCCTGCTACAGATCACTCACCATGTCCCAGGATCCCCATTCCACGTTTCTGGAAACACTGGGAAACATAAAGGTCCGACCAAACACCCTAATATTGGGAGATTTCAGTTACCCAAACATTAACTAGAAGAACTACGCAAGTACTAACTCCTTTGCCCATCATTTCCTAGAAGTTATAAACTCAAACTCCCTGGATCAACTGGTCAACACTCACATTAGAGGTGACAACATATTGGACCTGGTCATCACCAACATGGGCGACTGGTGTTCCACACCAGAGGCCAACCCCTCATCTGACCATAAACAAATCACTTTGGATATCCACATTCTGCCCCCTCCCCTGGACAAGGAAACCACCATGAAATACTTTTCAAAAGCAAACTTCACGTTACTTAAGACCAAGGTGGAAAGTTTCAAAGCCCCCATGCTAAAGGATGATGGTGTCCAAGCTGCAAAATCCTTTACTAATGCATTCTACGGGCACCTGCAGGAGTGCATGGATTGTGCTATCCCAAGCAAATCCAAGATTCACTCCTCCAAGAAAAAGAAACCAGTCTGGTGGACTCCTGCCATAAACCAGCTATACAATAGGTGGAGGAAACTACTACAGAAAAGAGTAAAATCCCAAGAAGGAAAGACATCCCTGATCAGTATCAGCAAGAAATACGATCCCTCATGAAATCCATCCAAAGCGAGCTTCGAAAGAAAAATTGCCAAGGACTCCAAAGATAACCACAAGGCATTCTTTAGCTATGTCAAGAATCTAAGTGGCAATGCTCAGATCTGCTCGGAGTTAGTGCACAATGGCACAAAATACACTGCACTGACCGATATCGCCAACATCTTGCAGACAGGTTCAGCGCAAACTTCAACCCCCCTCTCACCCCCAGAAGGGCCCATAACCATAGCAGAAGAACGTAGAGCCCCTGAAATCACAGACACTCAGGTTAAAACAGCCCTCTCCAAAGCCAAAAACACAGCATCAATGGGACCGGACGGTGTCCCAGGCTGCGTCCTGCACGAGCTCAAAGAGGAACCAACTACTCACTTAAACACACTGTTCAGACTAAGCCTCTCCACAGGCTACGTACCCATAGAGTGGCGCACAGCAACAGTTATTCCACTCCACAAAGGTGGAGCCACAAAAGACCCTGGGAACTATCACCCTATAAGCCTGACTAGCTTGGTCTGCAAGGCTGTGGAGCGCTCATGGAACTCATTAAAAGAGACATTGGGAATCTCCAAACACTGGACCCTACCTAGTTCGGCTTTAAGGGCAGATCATGCCTCCTAAACCTGGTGGACTTCTTTGAGACAGTTACCGGGGCTATAGACGAGGGAAAAGGTGGTACACACAGCCTACCTAGACCTCACAAAGGCTTTCAACACCATTCCCCATTCTGGTATTATAGACAAGCTCACCAGTATGAACATAAACCCCTATGTCACAAGATGGGTTGCCAACTGGCTCATAGACAGAACCCACATGCTGAGAGTTGCAGGAGCTAGGTCCGACTCTAAACCGGTTACAAGTGGCGTTCCCCAGGACTCAGTCCTAGGACCCCTCCTGTTCAGCATATACTTATCAGAGGTACAGGCAAGCACAGTAGGACTTTGGCTGACCAAGTTCACAGACGACTGCAAACAAGGAGCTATAATTGACTCTCCGGCTGACACAGACATCCTCCAAAAGGGTCTCACTGAGATGGATACCTGGTGTCATAATCATGGCCTCAAGCTAAATGCCAAAAAGTGCATAGTCATCCCCTTTGGAAAAAACAAAGTACCCACAAACTACCACATAGGTGGTAGTCCCCTAAATATGGAAGATGTAATAAGGGATCTGGGTCCCAAGTAGATAGTAATCTCTCCTTTGATAATCACATATCCATTGTGGTTAGAAAATCCTTCTACGTGGCCCACCTAATCACAGAAGGGTTTGCATCTAGATCAAAAGAGGTCATTGTGCCCCTCTACTCATCAGACCCATCATAGAGTACAACACCCCATTTGGGATGTACCTTAAAAGACACCTGCAACAGCTGGAAAAACCACAGAAGTACCTCACCAAGAGGATCACTGGGCTCAAACAGATGTCCTATGCAGCTGGACTGAAGAAACTCCAGCTGTACTCTGTTGCATACCGCCTACTCAGAGGTGATCGCTGCCTGACATACAAGGCCATGTCCAACCCAGAATTGATGGACATGCTGCACCTAAAGAAAACCTTATCCCCTCGAGCCACATGCTCTAGGGTTCTAAACCTCACTGCAACAATAAATAGGACATGCTGGAGGGATAGATTCCTGCCCCAGAGACTTCCCATGCTGTGGAACAAGATTCCAATCTACATTAGGCAGAGCTCCTCGCTCGCACTCTTCAAGAGAAACCTTGACGAGTGGATGGGAAACAGAAAGTTTACCCCGGGGATCACTTTGGTGGCTCTGCTGGACAGAGGCACAGGGAAATAATCTAAGGGGGCGGCGAAACCCAACACTTTCTGGCTAGGCTTATAAATGCCTTGGGGCAGATAGCCTAGTACCTTACCTATGAACAAGAGGGACAATATATAAAGTCTTGAATTTGACTACTTCGGATCTGAAACTTACTGGGGCTTTCTTTAGATCCGTGGATTTTCCTCCAGTTTGACAGCTCATATCATGTTGTGATTTGTCCCGTATCCTGGTTGTCTTTCTCAGATCCTAAATTTTTTTGATGTGATGAACTTCAGTTACACAGTAAATCATGTTTTGAGAACTCTCTTCCCCTTTTCTCTCACTCTTTTCCTTTGGAAGGATACGGATGGGATAATATCAATGCTGCACAGGACTAGGATGCAAATGGGCATTGGTGAACGGGAATGTTGCATTAAAAAAAAAAAAGTGGAAATCTAACAGCGCAGAGTTCCACTGGCTGTTCTTCTGGTGCAGAGTCTGGGATGGAGGACAGCTTAGTGAGTTGTGTTTATTTTTCGACGGTGTTTCATTTCCGATTCCTGAATTGTCTGATACATTTACAGGGCTGCAGGGAGGTCCAGTTTGAAGGTGTGTAGATCTCCATCTGCTATTGACCCCTCCTAACATTTTACCATCAACAGTTTTTCAGTCTGACTAGTTCAGAGGATGGTTATCACAGATCATAAAATTCTCTTTTTTTCACAACTCCACCATCTCTAAGAAAAGTCTTTGTTTTTCTACCAGGTTGAGTGGAAGAGGCAACATTGAAAATTGCAATGGATGATAAGAAAGTAATTCATTCAAAGGTCTCACCAGACCATTTTTTATCTGGACTGCAGACCACTTTGGATCTCGTAGTGTTGAACAAGTCAGTTTGTCACACTATTTTCTGTATGTTCACCACTCGCTTTGTCCTTTCTCAGCCTTTTTCAGATTTATTAGAGTACACGGTTTCTTCCCTGGTAGATGCGATTATAAATAATTTTTACAGTGTAGTCCCCCTATACTTCCACTACTAAAAATGAGTCAGTAGTTAGGTACATCAACGTATTAGAGGGAACTAAACTTTCCCAGGTATCAAGAATCCTGAGGGAGTGCATCACAACAGATGACTCCTTAAATCTGCCGTCTAGTGGCATCACGTATTCTTGTCATTGCAAGCTAACTGAGCAGGTTCCCTTTTACTATCTCACGGGTTGTCTCTCTAGAATTATGTAAAGGGAGTAAGTCGAAAGCACTAACTCTGCTACAACCTTTCTTGCATCCCATTAGTACGACAAGATCAGTAACTATTTCACACTGATACCCCCATCGGATGAATAACTGAGAAACTCCTCCTTTTCAAATCTAAACAGATTAGCAGCTCATTGTAAAGGCAACCACCTGTACTAAGCCAGAAGGTATACCAGACCTTCACACATGGGTCTCCCGAATATTTCTAATCTAAAAGGCATGAGAAAAAACGGTGAATAGGAGAAACCAGACTGTCCATTTATCTTTCTGTTAATTCTTCACTAGGGAACTGTTCAGAAGTCAATGATGAGGGCTGCTTTATGGGATAGACCAGAATCAGATAAATCCTTCTCAGCCTTTGACTTATTCAGTTCTTGTTTTTTGCTGACCCCTTTTATGAGTGTGCTAGTTTATCAAATTTTTTGAATAACCAAGAAGTAGTAGGAACCGTTTACCAAAAACTACAAACTGAAAACAAAACGGTCCAGGCTCACTTAAGATGGCTTAAAAAAATTTATTGTAAAATTAAATGTACAAGCGCTTTCACCCTGCCCAAGTGCAAGGCTTTTTCAAGTGTAAAAAACAAATGCGATTCTACCATTTAAATACCCTTTGCCCTCTAAAAAGGCGCCAGTTCTTTAAAGAAACATAATTTTAAATTCAAAGTGTTTATAGAGACATATCCTCTCCCTTAGTGACAACAGTGCATACTGTAATCAAGTACATTTTGTTTTACATAATCTTTTTTATGTATTTATCCAAAATACATTGTGATGATATTTTATTATGCAATGCATGTAAACCTAAACCAGACCTGTAATTTCTTTGCTTTATTCACCAGATAAGGTTTTATAGATAGATGTTCATTAAGACCCGGGGCGTTGGTTGCATTTACTTTCAGCTGCCAGTAGGCCTCCCTGCAACTCAGCCAGTTCTCCCAATCCCCTCCCCTTGGGTCCATTAAGACATGTTCCAAAATTCCAAAACAAAACCCTGCATGATCAGGTTCAACACAAAGATGTCTATATAGGGCGTTATTTAGATTTTTCTTCCTGATGTTATACGTGTGATCATATATCCATTTACTTAATACTCTCTCTGATTTATCTACATAGAAGCTGGAACAGTCTCTACACACTTCCATATAAAATATACCTTTTGTCATACAATTTCCTTTTCTAAATTTAATAACACTATTTAGACCGTTATTCAAAACTATTTGGTCCTTGTCTGTAATGTGCCTACAGTATCCACATCTTCCACACCTTTTTGTTCCTATGGTCCCCTGGTTTACCTATGTTGTTTTGATTTTTCTCAGTTTCTTTAAGTTCATTCCTGTTTTAAAAACAAATTGGGGAACATCACCCAATTTATGTACTCTCGATTAAATTTCAACATTTTCCAATTGTTCTCTACTATGCGTTTTATTTCTTTTGAACTATTGTTGTATTGAATCACTAATGCTCTGCTGTAACTTTGTCCTTTGCTTTGAATATTAATGATTCAACATACTCGGCAAAAGAATCAAGTGTGGCCTAAATGACAACCTATATAAAAGTTTGAAAATAAGCCCTGACCTATCACGAGCACTGAAATACCTCAGCTGTGATTGAGCAGATTTATAACTTGGTTGGACGAAATTTAGACAATAAGCACTAAGTGCTGTGGTTGAGCATTCAATCACAACTGAGGTATTTCAATGCTCGTGATAAGACAGGGCTTCAAAGTGTTTAA